>NW_026042684.1:0-121541 GCF_023856365.1 Brienomyrus brachyistius
AGAACTACCACTCCCATTTCGAAATTGGGCTTCTAGTGGTCAGGCATAGAACTACCACTCAATTTTGAAATTGCGCTTCTAGTGGCAAGCCATAGAAGTACTACTCCATTTCGAAATCGCGCCTCTAGTGGTCAGGCATAGAACTACCACTCCATTTCGATATTGCGCCTCTAGTGGTCAGGCATAGAACTACCACTCCATTTCGAAATTGCGCCTCTAGTGGCCCGGCATAGAACTACCACTCAATTTCGATATTGCGCCTCTAGTGGCCAGGCATAGAACTACCACTCCATTTTGATATTGCGCCCCCGGTGGTCAGGCATAGAACTACCACTCCATTTCGATATTGCGCCCCCGGTGGTCAGGCATAGAACTACCACTCCAGTTCGAAATTGCGCCTCTAGTGGTCAGGCATAGAACTACCACTCCATTTCGAAATCGCGCCTCTAGTGGTCAGGCAGAGAACTACCACTCCATTTCGATATTGCGCCCCCCGGTGGTCAGGCATAGAACTACCACTCCTTTCGAAATTGGGCTTCTAGTGGTCAGGCATAGAACTACCACTCCATTTCGATATTGCGCCCCCGGTGGTCAGGCATAGAACTACCACTCCAGTTCGAAATTGCGCCTCTAGTGGTCAGGCATAGAACTACCCACTCCATTTCGAAATCGCGCCTCTAGTGGTCAGGCATAGAACTACCACTCCATTTCGATATTGCGCCCCCGGTGGGTCAGGCATAGAACTACCACTCCCATTTCGAAATTGCGCTTCTAGTGGTCAGGCATAGAACTACCACTCAATTTTGAAATTGCGCTTCTAGTGACAAGCCATAGAACTACTACTCCATTTCGAAATCGCGCCTCTAGTGGTCAGGCATAGAACTACTATTCCATTTCGAAATCGTGCCTCTAGTGGTCAGGCATAGAACTACCACTCCATTTCGAAATTGCGCCCCCGGTGGTCAGGCATAGAAGTACCACTCCATTTCGATATTGCGCCCCCGGTGGTCAGGCATAGAACTACCACTCCAGTTCGAAATTGCGCCTCCAGTGGTCAGGCATAGAACTACCACTCCATTTCAAAATCGCGCCTCCAGTGGTCAGGCATAGAACTACAACTCCATTTCGATATTGCGCCCCCGGTGGTCAGGCATAGAACTACCACTCCATTTCGAAATTGCGCTTCTAGTGGTCAGGCATAGAACTACCACTCAATTTTGAAATTGCGCTTCTAGTGGCAAGCCATAGCAGTGCCACTCCATTGAAATTGCACCTCTAGTGGTCCGCCATAGTAGGTTAACAACATCTGAGTTGGGTCTCTGGTGGTCAACTGCGGTGATACAACACGCATAATTGGACACACAGGTTCTTGCCTGAAAGCAGGAATCAACTTCACAGACTAAATCAGTTTGATCACAATACATTAACATCCAATTAGGTTATTGTTGCATAACTAATTGATGTTTACAATTGAATAAGAAACACAATTCATTTGGTTTGATTCCCGTTTAACCTTTTTGATTTATTTTAGGTTTTATTTCACCTTATGCTTTCATTCATTCCATCTCCCCCAACAAGGGGACTTGCATAGAAGTTCAACCACTATTAACAACAGTAAACCAGTTACGTACACAATCCCATCAGGAAGTCGTTTGGATGTGATCAGTTGAGCCCTTCGGGTGCTGGGTGCTTACCATTCGCTCTCTGTTGGTTGAGCTTGTCTGTGGCTCTGCTGTCACTGCTTGTGATCGTACAGTTTGTCAGAACCGAAGGGGAGTTCTCAGCAATTGGATGCCCAAAAGCGTGTCAGCCCGGCTACACCCACTGACTCATTACGGGCAAGGCTGACAGGTACCTCAGGCGGTCATTACAACTTTTGAGCAGGACTTCGTTTAGGGTGAGTTCTGAGAACGGCCCTAGCTTGGACTCTCACTAGGGTGGGTGATACCTGAAGGCAATTTTGCCAGCCGATAAGCTCCACCTGGGTTGTCTCAGTTGTGCATACAGAATACGCCCTTCCAAGTTAACATTGCTGGGGATCGGGGGAGTGGAAGCCGGACTCAGGCTTGCTTGGCTGGGAGAATGATTCCTGGTCTTAGAGGAATGTTTAATGAGGAGAGGTTAGCTGAGCTGAATCTGTTTAGCCTCGAGCAAAGGAGACTAAGGGGGGACATAATCCAGGTGTTAAATCTGGTCATTGCATTACATTTTTTTTGTATCCACTCCTTTATTTCGTGTTTATTGTTTGTTAGGTGTAATGTCTGTCTTATGTTAGTTATATCCATCCATCCATTTTCCAAACTGCTTATCCTACTGGGTCGCGGGTGGTCCGGAACCTATCCCGGAATGTGGAATGGGCACGAGGCAGGGAACAATCCAGGATGGGGGGCAGCCCATCACAGGGCACACTCACACACAAATCGTGATTATATTATTGCACTATACTGTATAAATAAAAAGTAAACTTAATACCAGTTGTGGTAATAAAGTGCACAGAGAGTAAGAGAGAGTAGGGTTTCACATAAACGTATGTTCATTAGCATTTAGTATTCTGATGGCTTTGGGGTTAGAAGCTCTTATTAAATCTGGTTGTTCTGCAATGCATACTGCGGTAACGTTTACCAGAGGGCAGAAGTTCAAACATCTCATGTGCTAGGTGCGTGGGATCTTTTTTAAATATAATTATGCATATGTAGAACTAGGGATATGATCCTGTTAAGTATGATAGTTCTGTCTCATTATTGCAGGATCGACATCCATAGTAACTGTGGTGATCTATCCATTTGTGTGCATGTCTGTGTGTGTGTGTGCGAGCGGGTATACCTATCCTACCCCATAGCGTGATAAATACCTGTTTTTTTTTTCCCTTATGGGGACCACGAAACTGAAAACCAGGAAAACTCTATTTTATAAAAAATCTGTGACTGCTGTGGAAAAACTAAAAATGCAAAACCTCTTTTATTTTGCTTGGTTACTTATGGTTATGGTTAGGGCAGGGTGGGGGTTAAGATTGTCATAGTTAGCGTTAGCATTTATCCAATAGAAGTCAATGAGCGGGCCCCATAAGGATAGGTATACCCTATGTGTGTGCATGTGTGTGTTTGTCCCATATTGCCTGGGCTTCAGGATACCTCATAACCCGGAACTTCATCAGAAGTAGTTAGAAAATGGATGAATGGATGGATGGATGGATGGATGGATGGATGGATGGACAGATCAATAAAAGTACAGAACATCCATTTTACAAAGAACCATCAACACTAAATGTATGCACTGGTCATGCTCCTGGAAATTAAACTTCTTTTCTGAAAAGCAGCATGTTCATAAATTAGCTGCTGTTATACCTTGGGGGAACAAATGCAGATGAAATTGTAAAACAAACTGCAGTGGCAAAACAGTTCTGGCTGCCTGTGCTGCCCTGCCTGCCCGCCCTCCTGCCCATTACGTCCTGCCTGTGCCACCCTCCTGCCTGCCCTCCTGCCTGTTTACGTCTTTCCTGTGTGCCCTGCTGCCAGTTATTCTGTATTTACATCCGGACTTAACTAATTGAACCATATAAACCATATAAATCAGGACTTTGTTAACGTGACTTCTGACCTGTGGAGGATGGGCTCCCCCTTTCACTCTGGTTCCTCCAAAGGTTTCTTACTATGACTGAGTTTATCCTTGCCAATGTCGCTTTCTAATTTTTCAGGCTAGATCTTGCTCACTGGGACAATTGGGCAGGGACAAAGTAAAGTGCTTTGAGACAATGTAAGGCTATGAAAATGTACTATACAAAATAAAGTGAATTGACTTGAGTAATGTGGCACAAAGCAACCCTTCTTTGCCACAGGAAATGTCTGGTGCAATTTCTTTTTTAATTGTACATGTCAATTGCATAATACCCTAAACTAATTCATTATTATTTCTATTATTATCATCATCATCAGTATTTCATTAGTATTCCATGGTATTTAGATTTTTCAGGAATCAGTGTGTGTACTGTATACTTTTTAATTTATTTGCACTATGTGTAGTGTCTCTGCAGCTGTATATACTTGCTGCATTATGCACAAGAACTTCCCTCAGGCATCAGTATAGTTAATCAAATGTAATATTTCTTGCTTGTTTATTAAGTTGTTTTAGGTATTTTGTGTGTTCCACTTAATTTAGTGTAATTAGTCCTAGTTGACTCAGGTTTAGTTAGATTTTTCCTTCTGTTGTTCCTCTGCATCATGCTACTGTCATAAAATTTCAATGTCTTACCTAACTTAAGAGTTTTGTGCATTGTGTTTTGGAGAGAAAGAAATCATTACTTTTTTTCTTTAGATTCATCCACTGATTCTATCACCTATGACACATTCCCCCTGAATATTTGTTTGTTTATTTATGTATTTGCTTGGGGGATGGAATTAACAAACAGAAATAACTGAATGAATCAGGGTAGTGAAAAACATTTATAAACTTATCATTTTGGTATTGGTACGATCCTGTTCTGGTTAGTTAGCCGAGGGAGTAAATCATCCGGAGTTTCATCTCTCAATCTCCTCCTACACCCACTCAGCATCACAGTATGGACTCCCCAATGCAACTGATCTGCACGTATTTGTACTCTGGGAGGAAATTGAAGCCCCCATAGGAAAAACTCAAAGCCTACAGACATATGCACAAAACCAGGGGACATGCTCAGTTCTGCAGGCCTGGAAGTGTGAGAGAAGGCTATTTATTGAGTTTCCCCTCTGCTGGTAAGATGAAACATGCACAAGTCATTAAACACACATATACTTACATGAAAGTCTGACTGATACTGGAGCTTCCAGTGCCCGTAAACCAGGTACTGGGGTACTCCCATTTCCTTCTTGATAATTAGCGCCATTGAAAAAAAAAACGGTGCCTTTCCTAATATTAACTGACTCTCAGACAAATGTACTGCTTGAAGACCCTGCCACTATTCGCATTTTCCAGCAGGAGTCACAAATCTTCATTGCATTCAGTTTATTCTCAGATGAGCTCATGCATGTTTCTATGTGCATCTTTACACTTAAACAAATACAGCTAACCTCTGTTGTTATATTCCATATATATTGTCGTGACTGGCCTTTTTTCTCAAATGATGGATTTCTGAAACTAAAACTGACAGTATTCTAAAATATTTATATTGCCACATCATCGTCACATGTTCTAATATGACATAGCATTCCCCTGGACCATAGTGCGACTTAGAGACAAGATATAACATGCCCTTCACGGTAAAACACTAGATAGGTGCAACACTTAATGTCAACGTTGTCAATGTCAATGTTGACTTAATGTCAACGTTAAATTCATGGATTCGCAATTAAGTAACACGGTTACAGTACAAAAACGAGCAGAGCTGTGTATGCATGACTATCTCGCGGCGGCGACAAAATATGCTTATCCTTCTAATTATTCAGAAGAAAATATATTTGCAAGCACAGCCGTTCACGGCTTCCGTACAAAAAGCTGTCACTACGCTACAGGAAGAATACACGACCAATATAGGATTTACACAAGTCTGCTTCTTTTGTTTTATTTAGTAACAACTTTCACAAAATTGACAGCAATACTGCTAAAAGTGCAGATCTGTTGCCAAATTAAATAAACAAAGAAATTAATCATAAAAATATTCAAAGTATATACAGCCAGGGGCGCCGCTAGCAATTTTTGGGCCCTATGACAAAATATGAGGTTGGGCCCCCCTATCACACCCATTCAGATCTCTGGGGGCCCCTAAAGGGCGTGGGCCCTTAGAATTGTCCCAACTTTCCCCCCCCTTAGCGGCGCCCCTGTATACAGCTAACACATTTCCAATCGAAAAGTACATACAAGTCTCCAATATAAGTTATACAATGGAGCGCAGATAAAACTTTTAAATAGTAATTAACCAAACTATATAAAGAATACAAGTTTGAATACAGGTAATTTGTATAAATTTTACTGTGTTCAGACTGAAAAAATCAGCACCAGCCTTACACACATTGCAGTTCTGCTTTTTTCTTCTTTTAGCATAATTACCCGTTTCACGTTCACGAGGCAGAAGATCCCTGCAAATGTGAAAATTCACAAGTAACAGGCACCATTAACCTCAAGCCATAACAGTCTGCTAGCCTGAACAATAGCAAAGTCTATGTATTACCATTATTACGCAGGTTGTCACTTTATCAAATCATGACTGTTACTAAGAAGTGGAGTGAAACGCGTGTCACGAGATCTCGCGATATTACAACATGACGAGATTTCTCGTTGGAGCGAAAAGCCGTTTCACGAATGCGCTAGCAATATGAAGCTGCTGTAAATATGTCGGCATCTGACTAAATTACTATAGTAGATACCCAGACACTTTTGAATCTTTTGTGTGTCAGCATTTCGGGTGCCCGGCGGAAAATATAAATGGCGAAAGGGAGACAGACAAAACACGAACCATCTGTAAGGACTGTAGAAAGCTAATGCCGCACACAGCGGCTAATGCTACCTTACTAACTACTATGCAAAGCCATTTGCAGCACCATCATAGCTCTTTATTTAAATTCACTGCACCGGTGAAGAAAACATTTTTAAAAAAATGTTATGTTTATTATTGGGTGCTTTCCACTTCATGCACCCACATACAGCGCTAGCTTAAAGCAATGCATTCTGGTCCTGACGCAATGCATCATGGTTATATTTTTTATACGCCCGTTGCATTACGTCACCATGTCACATGGTACCAAAACTCCGCGAGAGCAAGACACATCAGGCAGCACCTCTTAGCAGGCTGCACAGGCTGGATCCGCCTCCTTACGACACAACTTTGCCCTTATTGGCTTAAGATTTTAGTTACATACATGACGTTTGTATATCTGCTATTTCTCCCGAGAAGCAGGTAAAGCGGTAACTGCTTTTCAATTAATTTACTTGGTAAAATTAAATTTAAATAAATGATATGAATATTGTAATAGTACTCGTGAGCTTTGTTTGTTGTTAGTTTCTGTAATGTTGCGCTGCTTTATTTGTTTAATCGTCTTGTCTGTGAAGACATTCAAGTTAATCAAATAAGAACTGCACTGTACACTGTACATGACCATAAAAACTTTGAATCCTTGAAATAAATGTTTTTGATCTTTTCCTTGGCAGTTATCTTTTTACACTGGGCCTCTATGTACACAATAGTTATTTTTTTCACGACTAACAGTATGGATCAGGAGTTGGTTATTGTAAAAGAAGTAATGTGCATGCAGGTGATATTTGTATAGATTTATATTTACCCCTAGGTGATAAGTTTGACAGTCATTTCTTTTACCGTTTGGCCTCTCGGTTGAACATAATAGTGGCGCGAGCAGCTCCACTTGGTTTTTTAAAAATACTCAGCCATGAACTTTTGGTGAACTCAGGTGAATCCCTTCCTTCAGTAGTAAACCTTGGTAGTATTCAGCCGTTTACACATTGTCTCACTAAAAGGTTGATAATATATTTGTCCTTTTACATAGTGATAAAATATACGCGATAAAAATGTGAATATTCATAGATTCAGGACTAACAAAGTAGCTAACAGAAACTCAGACTAACAAAAGGTGCAAATACATACTCAGTTGGTTCCATTGTGTTGATTACATTATAATGTTTACATTGTAATGATTATATCATGGATATTTGGCATACTTTTTATAAAATCGTAATTCTTATATTCTGCGTTATATAGTGCTAAATAATATTCCATAGATGGATGGACTTTATTAATCCCCGTGGGGAAATTGTGTTTTTTATGTCTCCCTCAACTTACTCTTTGTGGAGTAAGTTGTCCGCGAAGTGCAGCTACCTGTTGGGGCGCCCAGGGAGCTGGGGGTTAAGGGCCTTGCTCAAGGACCCACAGACGTGCTGAGGCTGGGTTAGTTTCAACTGGTGACCTCATTACAGGCACAAGGACTGACCCCTGCCCCACCAACTGTGTATGAGTAGCATTTATGCTGTTTCTTGAGTGTGAGCTAGTACATAAACCAGCTAGTGCTCACCATTGCAAAAATACTCTAGCTTTCTGTCATACACATTTTTTTATTTTCTTACATTGACCGTTTTTGTTCATAGTCTGTAATATTCTGAATAACGACAATGTAGAGGAAAAACAGATTAAATTCTCCTTGTTGTAATTTCCCCATGTAAATCCACTGCCTTGTGGTAAGAGGTGCAAAAGTCAGACGCGTTGAATGATGAGGATACGATAATGAGTTTAGTTCTTGAGAGGATTTATTCATATGATATTTTAACACACAGTACTTTGAACTGGTTTGTTTGGCGCAAAAGGGCCGATATGCAGACACCATCACACATGGCAAATACGGTCATTGACTGTTTCACTTTGCACCTTCAGCCCTGAGCCGCGTAATCTCAGCACCTTTAATAACAACCATTGCTGCCTCCTACAGGTGGAATACACTTAGACAATAGTAAATATCACTAAGGCAGGCAAGTACCTCTCGTTTCAAGTGTTGCAATACTATATAACATTATATTATAAACAATAAATACGAATAAATAAAAACATTAAACAAATAAACATAATCATTAATATTCATGAATAATTATGCTTAATATACAAATAAAAGAATAGCTCCTGCAGATGATTTCAGATAACTACTGGAACAATGAGTTCTGGAGGGGAGCAAGCTCTGTTACATGCTATAGAAATGTTGATCTGATTCCTTTCAATATCAGATTGTTACCACTGTTAAAATCCACAGATATTGTATTCTGATTGTATGCATTTCCTTATAGGGCATGTCAGTTACTTCTGTTTAAAAAATCCGTTTATTCTGACGTCGTAAATTTCCGATCAGAGTTTACCCTCTTTAAAGTGATGGAGGTCCACTTGTGCGAAAGATACATCGATATGCATATGAGATTTCGTTTGTGCCAAAAATATGTAAATAGCACACAGTCCATGTCGACTGAGCATGTGACAAAGAATTTTTCTGTGACAATTCTATTTTGTCAATGAGTTTGTCTGTGGAGCCCCTGAAGGGACCTAATGGTGTCCGCTAATTAGATACCCAGAAATAAACTGTGTGGCTCCTGCCCAAGCATTGCTGCCCAAACAGCAGCTTCCTCCTTATGCCACCGAGGGAGGAGTAGCCAGTGGTTCCCCTGCCCCTTCCCCTCTCCCCCCTGCAGACGAGGATCATAACCATTCAGCACCCGACTCTACCTCCTTCTCGGTGAAGAAGTGCCGTGGCGAAACACTCAGGCAGCAGGACGAGGTAGCAGAAATTCTTGCCCCTATGTTGGTATGTCCAAATCCTCAAGGGGGAGATAAGGTTTGCTCATCTGACACTGTAGATGAAGGAGTTGAACATAAGAACATAAGAACTATACAAACGAGACGAGGCCATTCGGCCCATCAAGCTCGCTTGGGGAGAACTAAACTAATAGCTCAGAGTCGTTAAAATCTTATCTAGCTCTGATTTAAAGGAACCCAAGGATTCAGCTTGCACTACATTATCAGGAAGACTATTCCATACTCTACACGCTGCGTAAAGAAGTGCTTCCTTAAATCCAGCTTGAAATGTTCTCCCGCTAATTTCCACCTATGGCCACGAGTTCGTGTATTTAAACTAATGCTGAAGTAACTATTTGGTTGAACAGCATCCAAACCTGTTAGAATCTTATATACCTGGATCATGTCCCCCCTCAATCTCCTTTGCTTGAGACTGAACAGATTTAGCTCAAGTAACCGTTCCTCGTATGACATTCCTCTAAGACCAGGAATCATTTTTGTGGCCCTACGCTGCACCTTTTCTAAGGCCACAATGTCCTTTTTAAGATATGGTGACCAAACCTGCACACAATATTCTAGGTGAGGTCTCACCAAGGAATTGTATAATCTTAGCATTACCTCCCTTGACTTAAACTCCACACACCTGGAGATATACCCCAACATCCTATTGGCCTTTTTTATTGCTTCCCCACACTGGCGAGAATGGGACATGGAAGCATCAACATACACACCAAGGTCTTTCTCATGATCAGCTACCTTTATTTCAGTGACACCCATGAAATACCTGTACTTTATATTTCTGCTCCCTAGATGGAGTACCTTATATTTATCGACGTTAAATTTCATCTGCCAGGTATCGGCCCAGTCACTAATTAAATCAAGATCCCGCTGTAGCTGCTGAGCCACTAATTCAGTATCTGCTACACCACCCACCTTGGTGTCATCTGCAAATTTCACCAGTTTACTGTATATATTGGTATCCATATCATTTATGTAAATTAGGAACAATAGTGGTCCTAAAATCGAACCCTGCGGTACCCCACTATGAACGCAAGCCCACTGTGAGTTGAAGGACATTGCCAGTGACCTGCTGGACCCCAGGCAGAACAGGCCTCACCATGCGACAGCCCTTCAGAGACTGGTCCTCCTGCGCATGGACTGGGGCATGATGCATCAGTTTAAACAGGAGCCTGGTAAATCCTGCGAGTGCTACACCAAGCGACTGATGGCAGCATTCTCCAACTACAGTGGGATGGACTCCACAACGGACCGAGAGTGTATGTGATGTAAAATACACTAAGATAGGTAAAAACTCTTTTGTGGACTAAGTAAAACAAACATTTTATGTTCTAGTTTTCTTAAAACTACTGAAACAAATAATTGGCTACACTGCAGTTCCGCTGTTTTGTTTGGCACCCCTGCATGTCGTGCATTGTGTGGAAAAAACCTGAAGGCTGAGGAATGTTACGTAACACAGCTAGAATGTAAAAACTCTCTCTGGTGTAATTCACTGCATAAAACCAATGGTGTTAAGTGTGATGTCTTCTTCATAACACTCCCTGATGTTTGTGTCCGTGACCATGAGATAGGGTGGGCTGCTTTTCTTCCTTCCTTTGACTAGTATTCCTCCTAAATTGTTCATCTGTATTTGCTGCATTGGTACTTGATGTGCGTGTGCCTTGTGTCACGATCGCCATTTAACGGGAGCGGCGGACGGGCAGGAAACAGGCAAGGCAGGCAGGATACGGGGATTTATTAGGAACACGGGGTGCAGGAAACATCTCACGCAGACGGACTTCAATGACGGACACTGAACTCTAGTAAGACATGAACTCAAATAGACAGGACTGATTGAAAATAATCGGACACAGCTGGGTACGATCAGGGAAGCACACGTGGATAATCAGGGGGCGTGGCACACACGGTGGTCAGACTGTCCGGGACCTCCTCGGGGACTAGGGCAGGAAAGTCTGGAGCTGGGTCAGGGACAGGAGTGGGGCCAGGAACAAGAGCCCCAGGGGGCACAGTCATTTGAGGCGGAGGGAGCGCCTCGGGCGTGGGCTCTGGGGCCGCAGGGGGCAGCGGAGGCGGCTGCTCAGGAGCTACGGGCAAAGCAGGCGGCGGCTGCTCGGGCTCTGGGGCCGCAGGGGGCAGCGGAGGCGGCTGCTCGGGCTGCGCAGGAGCTATGGGCGACGAAGGCAACTGCTCAGACGCTGTAGCAGGAACCCAGGTACTTTATGCTCAGCCCACTGCTGTTAACTCCGATGACTCACAACTGAGCAGCAATGCACATTTCGAATTCCATCATCAACATCAGGCAGATGACAAGACTGTTGTGGGTCTCATCAATAAAAACGGTGACTCAGCATACAAAGAGGAAGTGTGATGACTATCGGACTGCTGCAGAGCCAACAACCTGTCTCTGAATGTTGACCAAAGAGATGGTTGTTGACGTTAGAAGAACACAAAACACAGAGTGACCACTCTCTGCTGCACATCGATGGCTCATCTGTGGAGATCGTAGAGAGTACCAGATTCCTTGTTGTCCATCTGGCGGAGAATCTCACCAGGTCCTTCAACATCAGCTCCATAGTAAGGAAAGCACAGCAGCACCTCTACTCTCCACGGAAGCTCAGAAAAGCCCATCTCCCATTCTCACACTCTATTGGGGAACTGTTGAAAGCACCCTGAGCAGCTGCATCACGGTCTGCTTTGAGAACTGTGTCGCCTCAGATCACAAGTCCCTACAACAGATAGTGATGACAGGTGAGAAAATCATTGGGAGTATCGTGTTAGAGAAATATGTACTTTTTTTATCATCATTTTGCTAGACGCTTAGAAACAACACCCTGCCGCAGCTTGATCTTAATTGAGCAATAACACGTCTCAAGAACTGTCGCTTGAATATTTCCACCCCATATATGGTGACAAACAATGTTCAATGTCAGTTGCATATCCTGTTTGTGTACCTCAATAAAAGACACTGCGAGGGGAGTTACTCTTTCGAAGTTGGCTGAGTTCGACTGAGAGGCTGACACCTCGAGGTCAGGACCGGGCTTCCCTTTGTAAGGAAAAGTGGTAAAAATGTCCCAAGGTTCTTGGTTGATCATTTGAATGCAGACAATGTTAGGAATTTATGATCATGGGGGAAGCCAGGGAGAGAATGGGGGTTCCAGTTGGCACCACTATGGTGATAAGGATAAGATAAGGTGATAAGAATTGAATTACAATGATCATAAAAGTCTCCACCCTGTCCTGTCCCGTCCCTGTCTCAGGATCCTCACACTCCAGGGGGTCACTCTTTATATGTAAATTCACTCACAACACCTACACACAACACCTTGGTGGGGAGGGCCTTTTTGGGTATAAAGGGGGGTGAAGAACTGTCTTCAATTTGTATCTGAGCTGCCTTTCAGTACCCGGTGTGTCTCTACACTGTATTACATTGTATTATTTTTGCTGTTCAATAAACCATCATTTTGCTGAAACTGCGGAGACTCTGCAAGTGGATTCCCTACACCTTGCAGCAAGTAAAACGTCATCACAGCTGTCTGCGTTGTTCTGTGTTCAGAGACTGGTTTGTTTCCAGCGCATCTTCAGAAGAAGATAACCCTAACATATCTCTCCCCTCCATCACAGATATTCACACCACACACTGCATCCGCAAAGCCACCACCATTGTGGATGACCCCACCCACCCCTCACATTATCGTTTCACCCTCCTGCCTTCTGGAAATAGGTCCCGGAGCATTCGGGCCTTTACAGCCAGACTCAAACAGCTTTATCCCCCATGCCGTCAGACTACTGAACTCTCAGGGACTAATCTGATACCACACACACATACACTCATTAACACACTTTATTATTTAACTACTATTTTTTATCTTATTGTCGCCATGTTTACAGTTACTTTTATTTATTTTTATTGCTACCTCATTGGACAACCAAACTGCGCCTTCTCAGTACTGGGTTTACTGTGCTGTTTGTGCTCGTTGGTGTCAGTTGTCCTCTCTTTTTGCACTGTCCTGCAATGTTTGCACAGTTTTTGCTCATTATGCACCATACAGTATGTTGCTAGGTTGGTATGTGTTAGTCTTCTGTTAATTTAAGTAGCACCTTGGTCCGAGGGAAACAGTTTCTTTTGTAACTGTACTATACTCAACTGTGTAAAGTTAAAAATAACATTAAAGACCTACTTGACTTTTACTGAACAGGTGCTAAAGTGAAATTACTTGCTTCTGGGAAAGAACTCCAGCTGAAATTCTGTACAACAATTATGGGAGACATATGGGAAGGACGCGGTGTCAGACCTGCCCCAGTGGGACGAATGTGGTTTTCCTAGTAACAGCAGCTTCAGTCCCAATCAGATAAGCCAGATGCGTCTGAAATTAGAGGAACGGGATCAGACTGGTTGCTCAGGGACTAATGTGGTAGAACTAAAACAGAGACAAATTGGACGGTGTTTCAATTGTGGGAAAATGAGACAAAGCAGGCAGAGGAGATGCGGGTGGCAAAGAAGCATGAGATAAGGAATGCAGAGAATGTGGATGAGGGTGAGACTCCTGTGAAAACTGTGTATTGAAAATTAGGGCCATAGTATTGTCATCCATCCTGTCAGGGTATGGAAATACACTGAGGGTAAATGGCCTAATGCAGGAAGTGTCTTAATCCTATAACATCCAGCTGATTCAGGCTGTGGGGGACAGTGTAGTACTGCACTCTTCTGGCTGGGACCTTGAATAAATGAATGAATGTTACATTTATACAGCCCTTTTCTAAGATACACAAAGAGCTTTACAGAAGCACTGGGGAGCCACTTCAACCCAAACGTGAGGCAGCAGGAGAGGGGGCCCAGGCAGAGAGAACAGCCAACAAGACGGGTGCTTCCACAGACAGGACGGGGGCCCCGGCAGACCAACGCTGACGACTCCTGGGACCAAGTCAACAGAGCAGCTGTCGTCATTGTGACTCACCCTCATACATCCATCCATTGTCTAAACCGCTTATGCTACTGGGTCGCGGGGGGTCCAGAGCCTATCCTGGCAGGATCTGTGCACGAGGCAGGGAACAACCCAGGACGGGGGGGCAGCTCATTGCAAGGCACATTCACACACCATTCACACACACATGCACTCCTACGGCCAATTTAGCAAGAGAGAACATGCAAACTCCCCACACATGTGACCCAGGCGGAGACTCGAACCTGAGTCCCAGTGGTGGGAGGTAACAGTGCTAATCACTGCACCACCAAGCAGCCCCACCCTCATACATGATTTCTGATTCTTGATTTTAATCCCCTTTTCTGTTTTTGGCAACATATAAAGTGCTGTGAATGTCACTGTCAGATTGTCATATCATCCTCCAGTTGTCCCTTGTCACCCTGGATGCACATTGAGTGTTTGCTAAATATTTTATCTTGTAGTGTTCCTGATTTTTTCCTGTGTTTTAATTTGCAATTCTCAAATTTCATGACTGGCATCCGTGGGGACGATTAATTAAACCTGTTAACTCTGCACTTCAATTTCAAACTGTTGGTAACATGTGTACATATTTTTGTCTGATCTTTTCACCACCAGGTGGCGATATAGCAACTCCAGAGTTATTGATGGCTAGAACAAAAAAAACACAGTAACACAGAGGTGTAGCTAAAAATTCTGGGCCCCTGACAGAATGTCACCTTGCGCCCTCTGTCGAATTTTACATTCTGTGAAAGAGATTTGTTGAGCCATCTTCCAATGTAATCCAATCCAGCTCTTTATTTGAAAAGCACTTTAAACAACCTTATGGACCAAAGTGCTGCACAAAGGAATAAATAAAAACATTCACACACTTAAAAACGAAGTAAAAGAAATTTAATAAAAACCAAAACATTCAATGTGAGTAAAAGGCCATTAATAAAAATTTAAAAAAATCAATTAATTAATAAAGAAAAGGCTAAGATTAAAATAAGATTTACTATTAAAATTAACATCTCACAATGTGTCAAAGGTGAAGGAGAAGAGATTAGAAGAGATTTAAAAACGGACAGAGGGGATTCCTCTCTAATGTGAAAAGGCAAGTCATTCCACATTTTAGGAGCTGCGACTGCAAAGGCTCGATCCCCTCTAAGCTCACGCTGAGTCTTAGGAACCGTCAGGAACAGCTGATCAGCTGACCTGAGAGAGCGGGTGGGGGTGTAAAGGGTGAAGCAGCTCACAGAGGTCAGATGGAGCAAGACCACTGAGGGCTTTAAAAGCAAATAACAGAATTTTAAAATGAATCCTAAAATGTACGGGCAGCCAGTGGAGTGAGGCTAAAATGGGGGAGACATGCTCATATTTCCATGTGCGGCAGCATTTTGAACCTTCTGGAGGTGAACAATAGTGGAGCCTCTAACCCCAACATAGAGGGCGTTACAGTGGTCCAAACTAGTAGTGACAAAAGAGTGGATTACTGTCTCAAAGTGCTGCCTAGAAAGAATTGGCTTTATTTTGGCCAACTGCCTCAATTGTAAAAAGCTTGACTTGACAACTAACCTTATCTGAGTGTCAAACTTAAGGTTGGTGTCGACTTTATGTGTGTGATGTGTGATGACTGGTTTACAATATTGTTCCAAGGAACCTAAAATTACAGTGGAGGTCAGAGGAGTGGAGTTACCAAAAACCAACACTTCTGTCCATTACCTCCCCACTTCCTTGTTAGTTACAATATTTGTTCTGCATTACTGTACTGCTTTGGAGCCTTTTGATATTAAGGTGAATAACACAGGTGAAAAATTAAGGTGAAAAAAGAGACAGATGCATTGACAGCAGTCGTGGCCACACTTTGGACTGGGAGTGTAAGAGCAAAGGAAACTGAATCCACTATGTTCTGTCCTGTAAATTTTTATTAAACACCACATGACACACATACGAGTCCTGTTTTAACTTTCAGGGCTGATGGTCTGCAGCCTGGCTTGTGTTCTACAGTGCAGCGCAGGTGCAGTCACTGTGCTGAGCCCGGCGTTATATTAATGACGCAGCCTTTCACACTGACCAGTGAGAAATAACCTTGAAAATGACTGTGCTCTTTGTGGTTCTCCTTTTTTCTTACCACCAAGCAAGAGACTAAACATATTTTCTACTTATCAGTTATCAGAAATCAGAAATGTCATGCAGTAATCAGAGGTTAGACAGCAAGAATGACTTTTGTATTTTTATCTTTTGTCAATCTTTTATCCAGCGACTACTAATTCTCATCGGGGTCTGGAGAGGGTGGGACCTGTCCCAGGAAGCACAGAGCACAGGCCTGCATGGGATGCCATTCCACACAAGCAAAAACAATTAAGATGGTCAGATTTGCCTCACTGTGTGATTTTGACTGAAAGATGAACTAAGCACAGTCTTGTGTGTATAAAAATGCGTAGATTCATTTAACTTTAACAATGAGATTCAGCAACATGACCTTATAGTGTTAATGATCGGTATCTTACTGGTATTAACTGAATTATGCAAAATTCTACATTATTCTATATTATTGCACCCAAATTGTTCATACTGACTAAATGTAATTACTGACATCCTGGACATACTGCTTTTTAGGTTTGAATTTAAAATGTTAGTAGACAAATTCATGCTGTCAATAACATCTCACTTGCTCACCCACTTTTAGATAAAAATACCCTTTGTGGTTTTTCTAGTGAAGCAGTGGGCCTGAGCTGAGGACCTGATGGTTGTGTGGTTTTCGCTCACTGAGAAGAGAGACACAAACACCCTGCTCTCAGTCGGTCAGTCTTCCTGTAAAATGCAGAGGTGAGACTGCTAGTGGAAAATTACTGACTGCAGCGTCAACAACACATATAAACAGCAGCACAAACAAAATGTTCCACAAATGCAGGACATCTGTATGCTTACAGCACACATCAGACACGCTGACCCTCAGCACTGAGCTCCTCCAGGCTCTGTGCTCTCCCTCTTCTCTTCAATTTCTACACAAATCACTGCTGCTCCAGTGAAGATCCTGAATTTTGCAGGTGATACTACTGTGTTTGCCATCATAACTGAAGGTGATGAGTCTGCCTACAGACTGGAAGTCGTACAGCTGACCATCCAGTTCTGAACTCACATTATCCCAAATGTCCACATGCTTAGACTCCTCTCATCATCAGGGAGGAGCGTCCCTTGGCACTGTAGAGTAGATGGATGAGAGCAGGCTGATAACAAGGCTGTCATCAATTTTATGTGACACCTCTCACCCCCCCAGCAGACTATGGAGGCCCGTAAGGGCAGCTCCTTCAGTAAGAGACTCAGACACCCGGCGTGTGACAGAACGGTACCGCAGGTCATTGGGCCCCACAGCAGTCAGGCTTTATAATCTGCACTCTGCTCATTGAACTTTTCCCCTGTTCACTGTCTTCTGATACAGTTTCTATCTGCTGCTGATCTGCAATATTGTTCCTCCTTATTCACTGATGTGCAGTGTTGCATTGAGCCAGTGCATTATGCCCTGTGTGGCAGCTTCCTTTGGGAGGCTAATATCTGGCACATGAGCAATAATGTTACATGCAATAGGATTGTGTATAAGTTAAGGATTGTGTATAAGTTAATTTTAATATTCCTATAATATTCCTCTGTATGTAATATATTCTTATTTTTTGTTTCTATTATTACCCTATATTTATATATACATCCATTTCTTTTACATTCATAATGATGTTGTTTGTTGTTTTGTGCCCCACTGCTCTTGTAACAAGCCTCAGTCTTGACTCTCCCTTTTAAGGTCTTGGCCTTAAATCACACTCGATATAGGTGGTGTCGTCCCCATCACCCTGACCAGGATACATGCTGTAAGATTAATGGATGGTGTTTATCTGTGTGATGAAAAAGAATGTGAATAAAACAAAAATGTACCATTATAAATGGGAGCCCTAGGATGTGTGGTGGTTAGAGATGTGGACTGATGAGAATTTTGCTTTTCTAAAGTTCTGTTGTGAAAACTGTACATTCCGTTCCATGTACAGTAGTGATATGTAGCAATCATGTGCTCCAGTCAAATGTCCAGCTGCATGAATAATAATGGTGGCTTGTTTGGATAAAATAACTTAGGCTGAATACTTGAAAGCGTGACCTGGGTGAGGTAGAGAGGAAACAGGGTCTTACAAGAAGCAGATATTGTTCTGTCTGTGTGGTTTTTACTCTTTGCAAAGTGAGTCCAGCACAGTGCAGTCAGTGGGTCAGTCTTCCTGAGCTGCATCTAACCAGTGGAAACATCTGCAGCACTGCAGAGAAGCACTCAGCAGACAAACAAACCCAAACAGCTTACAGCTGTATGTCACTTTTGGACAGAGGTGGACAAAGTACACAACTTCACTACTTGAGTTAAGTATAGATACTCCTCGTCAAATAATACTCAAAGTTTTTCAGTTAATTTTTTACTTCAGTTAAAGTACTGGAGTATTTGCATCTAAAAATACTTAAGTATTCAAAAGTACATTATGTTTTAAATGCAAGACATTTTTCAGAACCTAATGACTCCTGAACACCCCACTGAATACACTGACTGGCTTGTACATCTTGTAGAATAAAAAGCTTGTGGAATATGATACAATGACTATAGAAACACAACTGACATAACAAAAGTACAGCCATTGTCATTTTCATCTTATTTAACACCCCCCACCCCACTCACACAAAAGAGCATGGTAGTGTTCTTACAGAGCCGTAGCAGTGTGTGTGTGTGCATGTGTGCATGTGTGTTTGTGTGTGTGTGTGTCTATGTGTGTGTGTGTTTGTGTGTCTGTGTATGTTTGTGTGTGTGTCTATGTGTGTGTATGTTTGTGAGCCAAGTAACAAGACAGGGAGCAAGAAACAAAACTCCTCTTTCTTAATTATCCACATCGTTATTAACGACACAGGTATATATACAGGTACATATACAGGTACATGTATATACTCAAAAATACATCCAGAACACACAATTAAATGAAAAACGTAATTTAAGAACACTTGAAATTTTCATTCAGTTTCTTTCATCTGTTTAATATAATCGATCAGTCCCTGTGCGTTTGCCCCAAACCATTCAGCATGGTACACAAGGGAGACAAGTAAGCATGTGTGACATCAAAGAACTGATTGCAGCAACTCAGCCTTTCCACAACATTAAAGCCGCTTATTCCCCCCCATGCCATGAAGAAATAATCTCTGTGGCTCCCCTCTCCCCCTCCCTCAGCCCCCAGTCTGGCTTGAACATTTGCACTTCCAGTAAAAATGCGCCCCAAACACACTGACACCAAACTCAGCACCGGTGCTCCGTAAAATCCCGTGATTCAGTCTCAGAAGCACTGGCTCCCCTGCCCTCCTCTGAACATTATTAAAGCTACACCCTGAACACTCTGTGTGACTGACATGAATGAGAAGCATCTTTATTCATAATCTCTGTAGCGGAGGTCAGAATACAGAGTGTCATTATTCCCGTCTTTCTTCTGTCTCCTGGGTTTTGGCTTCTTAAGGTTCAGGGCAGCGTAATTCAGTGTGTCCTCGTCATGGCACTGTGGAGACAAAGATGGCAGAATTGGATGGATCAAATCGGTTTGCTATTACCTATTTTCACAAATAGCACTTAAAATGCTGATCCCAGGATGGAAATCAGTCTGAGGTTCATTTGTTTTACTGACGATTTGTAATTTGAAATATTTATTACATACTTGCTTGCGTGACCATTCCACTTTTGATATATCACTGTTCTTTTCATCTGTTTAAAATATATAACACATCAATATATTATTTAATTTCGCACGGTATCATACCGTGGTCAGATAACATTCCGAATTTTCAAGCAATCAACATCCTTTTTGTCTCAAAAATGAAAGTAAAAATGACTTCTGTCAATTTAAGTGTGCATGTTTGGATACGTGTCATTTGTTCTCATATATCATATATAATAAAATTGCTATAAAGGAGATCTTGGTAATAAAAGTTATTGATATGCAACTTATTGCAACATGTATATTTCAATAGATTTTGCAAAATATGAAAGATATAATACAAAAATGTAAATCTTACAGTACAAAAAGGTTTATATAAATAAGGTGAGATTTAATAATGGATTTTAAAACTGTATTACCTGCAAGAGTGGTTTTAATATGAAAATGTTATCTATCATAAAACAATTTTATATTTCTATAATTTGTTAAAATCTACATTTTGTCCTTCTGAGTGCATAAAGCCGGGCAGCGTACCTGCACAGTGTGTACAGGTCAGTTTACATCTTATACAAATGAGAGCAACGTTCAGAATAATGCTGCAAGATAAAACTATCAGCAAGCCAGAGTGAAGAGGATCCAGCAGCTTCTGAAAGCCTGTAACAAAGAGATAGATTTCAGCATAATGATATAGAGACACATTTCCCATTTGCTTACATTACATTAGTTAAAGATCAAATCGATAACACATTACAGCAGTTGTTTTGTAAATAGTCCATTTTTAACATGAACTTCTAGTATTTTGCATTTTAACAATTTATATTAATATTTGAAATAATTATTAAATTAGGCTCCGGACCCCCCGCGACCCAATAGGATAAGCGGTTTGGAAAATGGATGGATGGATGGATATTAATATTTGAAATAATTATTAAATTAGGCTCCGGACCCCCCGCGACCCAATAGGATAAGCGGTTTGGAAAATGGATGGATGGATGGATAATTATTAAATTAACATCTGTGTAATTTAATTTAAGCACTTAAATTAGAAAATTCATTACATTAAAAAAAGAAATAAATGTCTTAATAGCAGAATAAGCTAAATAAAACTTTGAAGCAGATATACTCTCCACACTGGGTGCTACCATCTATATCCAGCTGTGTGCCGTTCCCAAACAGCATCTCCCCACACTGGGTGTTACCATCTATATCCAGCTATGTGCCGTTCCCAAACAGCATCTCCCCACACATGGCCACAGCGCAGTAGTAAGTCCCAGCATCGGAGAGGCTGAGGTTCCCCTTGGGGAGGCTGTAGACGCAGCTCCGTGTAGGAGATCCAGCCTCAGGGCTCTTCTCACACTCATCACTGCTGTTTCCATGGCTGTAAATGACTCCAGGAAGGGATTCTCCTGATCCATGTCTGAACCAGTAAACACTGTGTTCTCCTGCACAGCTCCCAGTCTCTATCGTACACTGCAGGCTCACAGAGTCTCCTGGCTGCAATGTGTCAGACACAGGCTGCTGTACCACAGTCCTGCTGTTGGAGTCTTTACCTGAAAAGCAAAATAGTCATGATGACAGCCCTTTGAGAATAACAATGGAAAATACAGATCCTCAAAAATTGTTCTTACAGATTTTTGGGAACTGAATCGATGTTCTTCTAGCCATCCAAGAAATCAGTAACTTCTTGGAGAACAGCTGACATTCTTCTCTCTTTTTATTGTATTACTGCTTATTAGTATATATCAGGTAACACTATACATTAACTGCACCTACATAATACCTAAATAAAAATTATATGATAATAACAAACATTATAATCATATAATGTCTTGTATTAATGTATGAAGGTAGATGAATATAATTAATTTCAATTCAAAGAAATGAAGTGTGTAAAGTGTACTTTATATTTTCATGATTTTCGTGACTTTACATTTGGTTTATGTTGCCCCTTTTCCACAGGAAGGTATTTATTGTTTTTGCATATTTAGCTCTTGATGTGTTTTGGTATTTTTGAGCATTTTGCTGTAGTACCTGCATAATTTAATTCAAGAGCCGAAGAGCTGTTTGCCCATTACTAGTTTGTCTATCTTTTAACATTAAAGAAAAAGTATACATAGTAAAAGGAATTACTTGGTTTCGTAGTTCCTCCTATTTATTTTCTTATGCACACAAAAGTAAGTTTTTCCGTTCAACCATAGCACTACAGCGAAAAGCAAAACGTCATGGCAAATACAATTATGCTTTATTCCAATACACATTGCTAATTTTTCATTATTATTACATTTATTCAGCATAATATCTTCAAAGGTTTCATGATTTAATTTGCAATCTTCTGGCCTGAAATCTTTTCCTGCTACACTGAAGACTCTCTCAGCGTGTGCAGAGAAAGCTGCAGCCAAAGGGTTGGCATCCTCTGATAAACATGGTTGGTTCAGGTATCGGTGACATTATGTGAACCTTTCATGGCAGGAATAGGGACTAGTTTGACTTTTGATGCAGGAAAAGTGTTTGGGACGTTTCTTAGGTTAGAAACTGCCGTCACTGCAGCCAACACTGACTTTTAAGGAGAGACACTCAGCTCTTCCTATGAGCAGATCCACCATGGTGCACAAAATGACAGTATAATTATTATTTTAGGTGACACTTCAAATGTTGCATTATTTCATTCTTTACAAAACGACATTTTTATAACAATGATGTATAACAATGTTAATGTGTTTATGTATAATTCATATTTAAATTAAAGTTCATATTTTAGTTAAAAGCTACACCTACAGTACGTATATGAACTTGAATTTGAATCCAAACCCTTTTTCGTTCTTCTTCTTTAAATTCAAATATAAATTTCAATGCCACAACCTGTTTTCAACCACAATTCAAATGTAATTCAGATTAACAAAATGAACTGAAATTCAAGTTCATATATGTATTCAAAATCCTGAATTTTAGGATACGTATTTGAGAATTTCATTCTCAAATCAGTTCTGAATGGTGCACATCCCTAGTTCATATGTTAAATCATGCATTTTTTTTTTCAGAGTGAATACACACTGACTGCTCAGATAAATAACGTCAAAAATAATTTTCTTTTGTTGCTTAAGATTTTTGCACAGTCCTATACTGTATATAACAACTCAAACATTTTTTTATGTTATTTGTTTTAAAGAGGCTGCAATGTGTAACATTAACATCTGTATAAAGAGAAGGTTAGGCTTTTGGCTGACAGCAAGCAAAATGCAACAAATTGTATAATAATAATAATAATAATAATAATAATGAATGATTTTTGTTTGATGTTTAGAAAAACATTTATGGAACAAAGCAGACAATAAGGTATCTTTGCTAATTTTATATTGACAAACAACTAAACTGTCAAAATTATTTTGCAGGGAATAATCTTACTGACATTATAATAAAGCAAATATGAAAATAGTTGGAATCTCATTTACCTGTGATTATGACAAAGGTTCCATTCCCGAAGGTGACCTCATGAAGAAACACAGCAGCACAATAATACACTGCAGAATCTGACGGCTCCACGTTAGAAATAGTGAGGTTAAAACTCCCCTCTGCATTCAGTAAGGAGTAACGTTTTATGCTTTTATATTCCTTGTAAAATTCACCAGGTACGTAGAGAAGTGCTTTCGCCATGGGCTGGGGCTTCCGACCAACAGCTTGCTTAAACAAAGTAACAAAAGTTGTTTCTCCTTGACAGAAGCATGTCAGGGTCACACTGTCTCCAAGCTGAACCCTCATCAGGTGACTGGGCTGAACAACATCTGTAGTCAGTGCAGTGTCTGCAAAAACAGAAAAACAAAAAAAATCATAATCAAATAAGACATATAATAGTAATCTAAATAACTATTAACTATGATGCAGATTAAATGGCCAAATTCCACTGATCACATCATACAGATAAATGAAAATATTAAAATCCCAAAATAATTTATATTATAGGGCCTTACTAATGAAAATGAGAAGACCAAAGAGTCTGAACATTTTTGTGCTTCCACTGTTTAGAATAAACTGCTCTGCTGCTAAGTGAGAGATCATGGTCGTGGTCGGGATGAAAGGGCAGGAAACAGAGAGGAAACAGAGAGACACACATCAGGCTGATCTGATTGGCTGTTCACATGGGAACTTAAGTAACAGTGAAAAAGCATTTTAATGTGCACTTACATGACGTTTATTAATTTACTCCTTAACATCCAGTTAAAATGAGAACAATTAGATAAACAGGAGCAGATACTGAGCATATAAAGTTCTTTGTACAGAGTGCTGAGATACTGTGGGAGAGCATTTGCTAATCATCTCTCTCAGACAAGCTCAGCACAGTATGAGTCTGTTATCTATCTGATATTAGACAGTCTCTCATACAGTAATAATAATTGATACTTTATTGGTCCCTGTGGAGAAATTGTCTTAACTTCTCTCTCAACTTGCTCTCTTTTTTTTAGAGTAAACAGAGTAAGTTGTCTGCGAAGGGCAGCCACCCATAGTGATGCCCAGTGAGCTGGGGGTTAAGGGCCTCGCTCAAGGACGCAGAGATGTGCTGTGGCTGGGTTTGAACCAGCGACCATCTTATTACAAGCACACAGGCATTAGATATTCTAATCACACTTAAAAGGCAGATTAAATGTTCTTTCCACCATGCAAACAGAATGTAAATTGTAGCTTTACTGCTTAGATTTACATTCACACATTTGCATTTAAAACAAGCATTTTAAGTGATGTACATGAGAGTAAATGGTGAATCAGTTTATTTGCCACTCTACACATTACATTGGCGCCCATTATAAGTAACTGTACAGTGACATTGCAGTTCCTCAGTTGCTTTGATGCATTTCTGGAATCACCCTTAACATCTGCAAAACTGTAAGTGCATTTCCCAAAACAATTCGTGCAAACAGCACCACACAGATGGACTGTCTACAAAAAAAGTCATAGAGGCCACCAGCAGCCCGAATACCACACCGTAAGGCCGTATGTTAGGATGCTCTCTATGGCAGAGCGGTAGGAGGCCACCAGCAGCCCGCATACCAGACCGTAAGGCAGCATGTTAGGATGCTCTCTATGGCAGAGCAGTTGAAGGTCCCGATCAAGAAATCCGACAAGTTTCCCCAATAAGCCAGTAACCCCGCTTCATAGAACAGGCCACAGGACTGGTTTTGGTGAGATAGTCCGAGTAGTAGGTAGAAATCAGGATGGAGACTGAGTGTGGGTCTAACAGGTGAGCAGATGTAGGACAGAATGTAGAGCCCTCTGGTGGAGTGCCTGTGCATGACTGAATGTATGGTTTGGGTCTGATGGTCTGAATAGTTGGTAGAAATAGGCACCTTCCTACCTGATGTGGTAGGTCTAGATAAGGGGTCACCAACATGGTGCCCCAAGGATGCCCCCAATGACCACATGAGTTGCCCGTGGACCTGTTCTATAAAATAGCACAACTCACCAGCGAACATCATCTAAAATTTTATTTTGTCCTGTTTCTAATCTATCACATTTGCATTTATATAGATTTGAAATTGAATATAAAAAAGCATTTAAAACATGTTTATCATGCATGAAGTTTAGACATGTTTAGGAGGGCGTTTAAAACTGATATCAAACTTCGTATGGCTCAGTACCCGTGAAGTAGCTCTCCGTTTTAAAAAGGTTGGTGACCCCTGGTCTAGATCTTGCAAGTTTGTTTGTACTGGCTGTGTGAACATACTGTAGCACTGTTAAGAATATGCAACACAGCCTGAGTTGGGGATCTGCTGTATGCATCAGTAATATAATGCTTTGTCCTTTTCTAGGCTGTTCATTAAGACATAAAGCCTGAAAGTTTTCTGAATGGCATTAATGAAATTGAGCACTGCCCCCACCTGCTGGCCAATTTATTAAAACATTGAAATCGCTGTCTGCACAGGCTGACGTGTCATTTAAGTCTGATAATTTTCTATGAGTCAAACGGCAAGAAAATGACAAGAAGTTAAAAACATGGAGTTAGATGAAGGAGAAAAGATTACAAATTTGAAGATTATGAAATCAGGACATGTCAGCTAAGTCAGCCAAGGTGGGTCTTAAACATATGGACGGAAGTATGAGCGCTAAACTTAAACGGGTTCACTTGTAACCGCTGCCACCAAATTTCGTTAAATTGCTGGGGAGGTCCAGATACATGAGACAGGAATAGAAGGATTATTCTTTATTAATATACAGACGAGGGTTACAACCCTCCCTAGGGCAATAGAAGGGGATACCTGCCACGGGACATTCTAAAACGCTTAATGTGAAAATGCGTAACGCAACTTAATGTATTAAAACAGTCACCACAAATCACCAAATTTCTCGCGAATGTATCTGGCCATAAAGACTTACCTGACAAGAAATCAAAACCGAAATGCTAGGAATATGGACTTTAAGCCTTTTCTTTATGGGCGTCAATGGAGGGGAAAACGCTTGACGTAAGATGAAGTCCATATTCCTAGCATTTCGGTTTTGATTTCTTCCCTGGCATGGGTGACGGGTACACCACGTTCCCAAAGCCACGTTAGCCTCGAGCGAACTGCCCGGAGAAACCGCTCACACCAGCGCTGCAACCCGATCTCCTCCCCTTTTAAACACACATTTCTATGGCGTTAAATTAGTGCCAAAAGTTGTGCGCATAAAAACAGAAAATCCATGCTCTCTACGCGCTCGCGATTGCACAGCACTCACTCACTCGCTCGCCGTTAAATTAGGGCCAAAAGTCGAACCACGCGCGTGCGTGTGCTCGAGTGCTGAAAACCCATCCCCTCTACGCGCTCGCGTCTGCACAGCACTCGCTCGCTCGAATTTCCCGCTTCGTCTTACCGTATATAAAAGAATGGGCCAATGTACGGTAAATTGCATTGTGAATAAAATTTCTTAATACAACATCACAAAGCCAATTTAATAAATTCAAATCCTGGGAAGAACGCTCCTCAGATATTAGTTCTCGGGTTAGTGTTAGCAGACTATAGGCGAAACCACCTTAAGTGCTATCTGTTAATGTTTATTAAATTAGCATTAAAATGGAGAGGTTTATAATATCTTTTGTCCTTGTAGCTGCTAAATACACTCATTATTAAAGCCATAAAGTTGTCTGCCTACTACATTGGAATCTCCACTGAGTAAGTGTTTTTGATGGATTTTATTTAACTTTATTATACTCTGGTCCTTAGATCTAATGTCATACTTCTTCACTTATATTGTTTGTGAAAAGGTTTACCACGGTCAAACAGAGCAGCCACTACATCATCATACATGAACAAGCACCTCACAAAACAAAAACATTTCATTTTCATAATTAAAACTTTTGAATGGTAGGCCTAGTGTGTGGATCAGAGACAAGATCTTGACACCTCATTAACTATAATTTGTTCTGTGAACAGCTCAGATACCACCTTCTCGAAAGTCTTCTGCATAAAATAGAAATAGGATTCAGCGCGACTCCACTAAATTTGGATTACCTGGAGTTCCTTTGTCATCAGGAGCTGTATCTTCTGCAGGCCCTGTCTAATCACATTGAAGTACCTCCTGCTATCACCCTGGCTTTGCAAGAGCTCTTTGACCTTGTGAGGGCACATCTGGAACGTCCAGCCCCATGTGTCACACAGGAAGTCGCTGCCACCAATAGACGACCCAAGATTTTGATTGAAGAACAATGTTTGAAAGAAATGCTCCATACTCAACTTCCTGTGCCTTGCATAGCCACACTGATGGGTGTTTCAAGAAGAACAATCTTAAGAAGAATAAAAGAGTATGAGCTCTGTGTTAGGGAACTTGACAATTTGGTTTCTTCTGTCAAGAATGATCTACCAAATGCAGGCTACAGGATAGTCAATGCAGGCTGCAGTCAATGGGCTACAGGGTTCGGTGGAGAAGAGTTGCAGCCTCCATGCATAGGGTTGATTCCATGCGCATCATATAAAGGTTGTCAAGTCTTGGCTGTGTTGTACGCAGAATGTACCAGGGCCTTTGTCTCTAGTACACGTGGACACAAACCACAAGTTGATCCGGTTTGTATTACCAGCAAATTTATTTGGAGTAAACCCTGGGTGGATTGGTGTGAGGTGGTGGTGGGGCTTTGGAGAAGATTTCCTGCCGATCAACACTAGCAACTTATATCTATCTGTCATGGAGGTCTCGGGACTCACAGATATTCAGAGACATGTGGATAGTTTACCAGTGGTTTTCAGCAGGAAATAGTTATTACTACAAATTGTCACCCCCCCCCCCGCCCCCCACAGAAACTGGATCTGGCTATAGTGGGAAAATCTTTTTTTTTTTTTATTTGTGAGAACTTGAAAGCAAAACAAAACTTGGAAAAAATATATGCTCATTCACCAATTTTCTAATCTGGGGTCTAAAGTGGTCAGGCTTGCAAGTGTATTTGGTTATTTGTCTATCCTAGCCTGTTGCAGTGTATATTTCCTGTATATTTTGCATGTAAAAAATGTTGTTTGTTATGTCAGTGCTTAATATTATCATGTAGTCTTCATGAACTTTCTTCATCTTGGCCAGGGACTGCATTTGAAAAGTAGCCACTTGACTAAAATTGGCACATTTTCAGAAATGCCAGCAACAATACTGATAATGAACACCCCTCTAACTGACTCTCAGTTGGTTTAGAAAAAAGACTTTTAAGAGAAAAGAAAGCCTTCCTTTGGTTTTGCATTTTTCTCTTTTTTGTTGGCTGTGCACAATATATTAGAAGAATACCTTACAATTATATTAGTTAAGAAATAACAGATTGCGTATATACAATATTAAGGTGATGACAACAACCCTCACTGTCTCTAGGTGCTGCTTCAGACAGGGCATTCTGCAGCAGGGACACCACCCGTCGTGCAGCATCCAGCAAATCTCCCTATCACAACAGCCCACATAACAGAATAACATTAGTGTATGATTCAGTAGGGCTAGTCCAGGTCTGGAAAGTAGTTGGGCCAGATTTTTAAACCAAGAAATTTAGCTGGGCCAGACATTTTCAGCGGCCCAGTAAGCAACAGGTAATGGCATTTTAAACAAACACAAATCAAGGTACATTATTTTAAAAAACTACAACTGAACAGAATCTGAGAGCAATATTTTTTTTCACTTCTGAAATGAGAAAAATATTTTGGTCGTATCTGACCTAGACGCATCCCAAAGAAAAAAAATGCCTATTAGATGGTAAACAGACATAAAGAAAAAGGGAAAAATCGTCTATAATCATCATCCGCTTATACTGTGGTGATCCATTTCACCCACACAGGCATGATCACCATTAGCGGTTTCCACATTATTGTCGAGGTGACTATTCACTTTACCTCTGCTTTCTCCGACATCTTCCTGATTCTGCCGCCAACAAGGGGCTCATAGGGTGGAGACTGAGGGTGTTAAACAGACCAATCTTTTGTCACTGAATGCAACAAATAATGTATTTATCTGTCAAAAGTCCAGCACCAGGAAAAGCAACAGAGTGACAGTAGAAACTGTAATAATAATGGAAGTGCGCCGCCCTACAGGGAAGGAGGAGTGATGGGAGTCCCGGTGGTGGCTAAGCGCGCGTGGGGAGAGGCGTCGTACTGTGAGGCTTCATGAACTTCCGATGGGGCAGTGCTGTCATACAGCGGGGAGCCTGAGAGGGGCACTGTGGCCGGGTGCGAGAGCCCTGGGTAATGAGTTGTAGAGCTGCGCAGTGTCACGATCGGGTACAAGCAGGCAGGCGATCGTGCGGGCAAGGCGTGCAAGGAGCAAGCGGACAGGCAAAAACGGGAGTTTAATTAGGAAGCGCGGACGGGGAAACATCTCACGCATACAAACATCAATGACAGACACTGGACTCAGGTAAGACACGGACTGAAATACACAGGACTGAGCAAATTAACTAGATACAGCTGGGTACAAATCGGGAGAAAACACGTGGGTAATCAGGGGGCGTGGCACACAGGAGGAGCGGACGAGCCGGGCATGACACGCAGGAACTGAGAGCCCAAGCTGTTGGACATTCCACTGGACTAGGAGACTGGGGTGAGTGAGGAGGAGCTCATTGACCACAAACTGGGATACTGGCTGTGTGTGAGCAATGGGGTGGAGATTAAGGAAAGACGTTAAATCAGCATGCAGTGTTGCCTGGAAACAACAACAAATATACTAGTGTCACTGTACTAAAACAATATCAAAATAATGCCTATTTTTTATTCATTTTACTTGTAGAGTGCAAAGTACAAAGGAAAACAAAGAGTAACTATGGCGAAATAAATCAAAGCATGTCCCAGAATGATGGGCCTGAATGGATCAGGACAGAAGAAGGCGAAAGTCCTGTTAACGAGGTGAGACGATGCAGACACAGGCCAGGATGTGGGTATAGGCGAGAACAAGAGGGAAGACGGGGGCCCGAGACTCAGCATGGGGACAGGTGGGGGAGGGGAGGCACGGGCTCACCTGGAGCTGCTCCCGGAGGTGCCGCTATGACTCATGGGTAACATGCCGGAATGGGACGGCACCTGTAGGCTGGACCAGTTGTCATGGGAGGGCAACATGGACAGACAGGTAGACGAGCTGTCTGAATAAGCAGCTGCAAGTATAAAACAATAAATGAAGCAGGTATGTGGTGGGCAGTGTTACAGCGTCCTTAATATGGTCAATACAGAAAAGGCATGTTATCATGTTATGTATATACTGCCTCCAGTTACTTAATGCCTAACTTTAATACATTGATTGATTTGTTCACTGCTGCAGCCTGTGTCAACTTTCCTTTCAGACAGATGTAAAGTCCATTCTGTTTTTGTTCTGTGTAGTTTTTTTTGAACAGCATATGGCTGAATTCTGTTAAACCTCAGACTGAAGAAAATTGTGTTAATTGAAAAGCAAATATCAAAAACTCAGTCTGCAGGAATGTTTTTCTAAATATTTCTGTGGACTTTTGGAAATTTCACGAAATTCCATTGCTCCATTACATAAACACTGAGTGAGATTTCATTCCCATTACTGCAACGTATGAAGAGGATTATGACTTATTACTTTAGGTTATCGGACTGAGTGAGTTTTGGAAATTTGCTCTTCGATAACTGAAGCAGTGCTGTGAATGCAGAGGTTATATGCGTCGCATATCAACAGAACTGTATGTTTATGTCTTGTCTTAATTATTTTGATTAAATGTCTAACTATTCCCAATATGTGTGAACATACTTGGCCAAATAAAGCTGATTCTGATTCAGTCAGAGGGTAATCGTCGGTGTGCTGTACTATCGTGGTGACCCACACAGAGAGCTTAGGACCATGATTTCAGTGTGTGCTTGTGTGAGGGGACAGGCAGGGCGGCGGCTCACTGGGTGATGCACTCCTGTGGGTATAGGGGCTGGGATAGGGGGCGGAGCAGTTACTCCTCAAGGAGGAGTAACAGTCACAGCCGTGGGGGGAGGAGAGGGAGAGGGTGCTCCCAAACTGGGGGTGTGGGTTTGATGAAGAGCAGAGAGACCCTGAGCCTGGGATGAACCAGCTGCCTACTGAAACGAAAGCGGATAAAGACAGAAACTAGAACCTCAAACTAAACAACACAAACAACAATATCAAGTTATATTCAATCATTAAACCGTTATATATTTAATCTAAACAATAGTAATAAATATCGTTCCGATTCAAAATATCATTTACGGGTGAATCTTATGACTTGCATTGGGAAACAGGAAACGGGCCAAGCTGCAGGGCCAGTTCAAAGGCATAGTGCGAGGCGCCCAGAAAGGGGGCGAGGTCTGGGCGGAGTCAGCTAAAGAAGAAAAAGGCCTGACCTTTTTCTGGATGCTGTGGACTGTGTTTGTGTGTGAGCTGCAGCTGCATGTTCCTTACATTTTTTTTATTAACACCAGCACCGTGAGGTTTGGCCTGGACTGGGTCCTGTCCTGCATGGTTGAAGACATGTTGACTGATGGTCAGCCCGTGTTCTGTTGGATCCCACAGAAAGGAAATGGGAATCCCGTTTGGATCGGATGCTGACAGTTGAAAAAAAACTCATGTCTGTGTGTTATGAAAGAATATCAATAAATGTTTCCGAAAGGGGATGACTCATTTGGTAATTATTTACGGCTTATGTTATGGCTGAGAAATTTACAGTCTTTACTAAAGTCTGACTTCTTTCGAGTCACCTTTAATATAGATTGGACACTCTCTATGCTATGTACAATACTTATATAGATGGTACATGTTTACTTGCTTGCACAGATGGTTGATTAGGTAATTAGTGTAAGTGTGTGTGTGTGTGTGTGTGTGTCCAATCGCATGTATGTCCAAGGTCCATAGTAAGTAATATACACTGATCAAGAGATGCCTGAAAGTGGATGAAAGAGGACATTAGTGGGTGTATCACTTAGTGTAACGGGTGCAGGAAAATGAGCAGGACTGCAAGCCATATAATGACCCACTGTCCTTATCTAGCTCTTAATACAGTATGCATACAGTGATGTATCTACAATGGACAGCTACTATAAGCAGATAGCACAGTACAGGTGCTTAATCTGTATGCTATTTCCATCCATCCATTGTCCAAACCGCTTATCCTACTGGGTCACAGGGGGTCCGGAGTCTATCCCGGAATCAATGGGCACGAGGCAGGGAAGAACCCAGGATGGGGGGCCAGCCCATCACAGCTCACACTCACACACCATTCACTCACACATGCACACCTACGGTAAATTTAGCTACTCCAATTAGCCTCAGCATGTTTTTGGACTGTGGGGGGAAACCGGAGGAAACTAGCAGCTTTGTGTGGTAATTGTTTGTATTAAAAATACATTGGATCAAGTCAAATTATTTTTATGAAGAATTAACATCTAAAAGCTGCTAGTAGACCGTGGGAAAATAATTTTTCTATTTTCTTGCTGCCATCTCGTGGCCAAAAGTAGGTATTGCAATTTCCATCATATGTAAGAGGGCCTGCCCATCAGAGTAATGTACATCCTGTGACATGTATTGACTATCAAGACAAACTGAAACACGGTGTATTAGGCTGTCAATGAGTACTGGACTAGGGTGAAAAACTGCCTGATAATCTACCTATTAACTAGAAGAGTACAAACTGGAGACGGATCCCCTAATACAGAGGGATTAACGTCTGTGCCACATCCAGAACCATTCAGTGTAGGAGTCTGGTGGTTCTACTGGATACTGACAAGTACCCAGCCCCTTTGTTCCCTCTGATAATCATCAGTCCTCCTCTGAATGCCTTCACCACTCTATTCCTGAATAGGTACACATTTAAATATGCTAGCAAGATCAAGGTATTGGGATAACTGTTAGGTTCGCTGTTCAGAGAGTTGCAGTGAAAACCATCATACACAGTGGCCCTTTCTGGATAAGATTACCTCCCTCTGATCTAACAGGTCAAGATCAAAGCAAGGTGCATTGCAATGTCTGACACCCAGCACACTACAGCATATAAAATACAGGTATCCATCGCCTTCCGCATTTGGAACCAGGACCACTTGTTGCAAGTCAATTTGGGCGTATCTCAAGTTATACGAGAGAGGCAAGACATTAAGGACAGTATACACAGTACTGAAATAATAATGTACATATTAAACCACAGCACTTAATAAACAGATACTGCACTTACATTTCACAAAAAAAAAATAAAGCACAGATTGCACTAAGAAATCAAAAGATGCATGTGCTAGCAAACAGTGGGAGCTGAGGAAGAAGCAGTGGTGAAATACTTTATTGTACAGTACAGTAAGTTTCTTTTTATAGAATGAAATAGCATACAGGGGGCGGCATGGTGGTGCAGTGGTTAGCACTGTTGCCTCACACCTCTGGGACCCGGGTTCGAGTCTCTGCCTGGGTCACATGGGTGTGGAGTTTGCATGTTCTCCCCGTGTCGTCGTGGGGTTTCCTCCGGGTACTCCGGTTTCCCCCCACAGTCCAAAAACATGCTGAGGCTAATTGGAGTTGCTGAATTGCCCGTAGGTGTGCATGTGTGAGTGAATGGTGTGTGAGTGTGAGCTGTGATGGGCTGGCCCCCCATCCTGGGTTCTTCCCTGCCTCGTGCCCATTGATTCCGGGATAGACTCCGGACCCCCTGTGACCCAGTAGGATAAGCGGTTTGGACAATGGATGGATGGATGGATGCTGAGGCTAACTGGAGTTACTAAATTGCCCGTAGGTATGCATGTATGAGTGAATAGTGTGTGAGTGTGCCCTGTGATGGGCTGGCTCCCCATCCTGGGTTGTTCCCTGCCTCGTGCCCATTGCTTCCGGGATAGGCTCCAGACCCCCCACGACCCAGTAGGATAAGCGGTTTGGACAATGGATGGATGGATGGAAACAGCATACAGATCTTATAAGCACCTGTACTGTGCTATCTGCTCATAGTAGCTGTCCATTGTAGATACATCACTGTATGCATACTGTATTAAGAGCTAGACAAGGGTCATTATATGGCTTGCAGTCCTGCTCATTTTCCTGCACGCGTTACACTAAGTGATGCACCCACTAATGTCCTCTTTTATCCACTTTCGGGCATCTCTTGATCAGTGTATATTATTTACTATGGACCTTGGACATACATGCGATTGAACACACACACACACTTACACTAATTACCTAATCATCCATCTGTGCAAGCAGGTAAACATTTACCATCTATGTAAGTATTGCACATTGCATAGAGAGTGTCCAATCTATATTAAAGGTGACTCAAAAGAAGTCAGACTTCAGTAAAGACTGTAAATTGGCAGCCATAACATAAGCCGTAAATAATTACCAAATGAGTCATCCCCTTTCGGAAACATTTATTGATATTCTTTCATAACACACAGACATGAGTTTTTTTTCAACTGTCAGCATCCTTCTCGATTGTCAGAAGCTCTGCGCTAGAGGGAGGTTTACTGGTCTTATACTCTTCTGGCACCTTGTGTGATTCCTGACTTGGGACATCAGTTTGGCTCCTTCTGTATGTGGTTTACATTGTATTTGTTCTTTAAAGTTGCCCCTTCAGAATTAGACAGTGTAACCAGCTTGCCACATATTGCCTGGATGACATAAGGTCCGGTAAAATCCGGTTCCGTTCTTCCTCCTTTCCGTCCCCGCTTCCTCATGTTGAACAGAAGCGCCTCATCTCCAACATGATAAACTGTGTTTTGGTACCTCTTTTGTATTCGTTTACCACATGCCTGCTTCTGTTTTTCCTGTTACTAGGAGATGTTTTCAGCTGTTGTTGCTTATTGTCTCAACTACTTTATTTTTTTCATCAAAAAACGTGCCGTAGCTTTTCTCATCGGGAAGAATAATTGTGGAAAGCTGAAGTGGAAAAACATTCATAGCAAATTATTATTATTCACAGATCATTATAAAGAGTCATTTTCTAAAAGCATTAAGAACAATGTAATTTGCTGTTTCAAGATATGTTTTTAAATAACTACTTGTCAGTCATAAGAAACTCTTCAACACACATGATCCGATCTTGCCACAAATCATTTTTAATCTCACTTTTGTTGCCAGCAGTTCAGACATTAATGGCTGTGTGTTGAGTTATTTTGAGGGGACATCAAATTTACACCATTATACAAGCTGTACACTGATTACTTTACATTCTATCAGAGTTTCATATCTTTAACGTTGTCCCTTGAAAAGATATAATAAAATATTTACAAAAATGTGTGGGGTGTACTCACTTTTGTGAGATACTGTATATTAAGGGATTGATTGTCAATAATATCAGTAATTCCTGATGTAATGTTAAAAGAATAGAGCCTGTCTCACACAGTTCTAAAACAACCTCAAAAACAGACTTACCATTTTATGTCATCATTCGTTTTCTCATCCAGGCCATTGGTTTGGGGATGATATGCAGCAGTGATCAACGGCAGAACAGGGGCTCTGAACGCAGTATGGATTAAAAAGGAATTAACCATCTCTCTCAATATAAAATTAGGATCATTTATTCTCTACAGAGGCCCCCATAGAATAGTGCATCCATCCCCTCACTCATGTTTAGACAGACGTAAGGCAACAGGCCAATGACATTCAGAACAGCAACAACATCAACAATTGTACAGCTAGTTTTAAAATTTAATAAAAAAGACAAACCAATTAGGTAATATTAATGAAATTATTAAAATGTGCAGATTAATAGTCAGAAATAATTTGCGATTTTAAGAGCGGAAAGGATACATTAAAACTCAATTACATTTATCCCTTAATAATAAAAAAAAGGTTTTTGAATTTTACATCATGATAAATGAGAACTATATGTGATTACTAATTACTGTTGACTAATTTCCTGTCTGGACGTTTCCCTCCTCATTGTTAAAAGTCATTATATGTCTGGGTGCCAGTCAGTGGAAGCACACAGACATGTTGGCCAGCTGTCATATTCATTCAGCACCAGCCCATCAAGTAGAGAATTCAGCACCACGGACAGTGACCTGTGTTACAATGACATCAGGTCATTGGCTCTAAATATTTTTCTAGAAATAACTAAATGGCTCTATTGTAGAAATTTCCAGCCAGAGTCTTGTGGTGCGTTCGTTTTTCTCTCGGAACTTGGAAATTCCAAATTGGGTGACATCACATCCAACAATCTCCCGTTCAAGCTAGCACAACTCGGAACAAACATGGCTGCCTCCATGAATACGCTGCTGTGTTGTTGCTTTATATTTTAGCAGTTATGGAGTAAGATTATTATTTCAGACAAATAAACAAGAAACAGGAACTAGTCAAACCACATTAAAAGCTTTATAAAGTATTTTAGTACATTCATAGCGATATTCTTTTTTCGAGAGGCAAACAAACTACAAACAAACCAAAAACACTAACAAGTCTGGTAAAAATCTGATATTGCATGTTAGGATACTGTTTACGGTCACAATATGGTATTCTCTAAATCGAACACGTGCAATTACATTAATAATTACTAATAATTATAAATAATAATAATAATAAATGGGCGGTATGGTCGTGCACTGGTTAGCACTGTTGCCTCACACCTCTGGGACCCAGGTTCAAATCTCCGCCTGGGTCACATGTGTGTGGAGTTTGCATGTTCTCCCCATGTCGTCGTGGGGTTTCCTCCGGGTACTCCGGTTCCCCCCCACAGTCCAAAAACATGCTGAGGCTAATTGGACTTGCTAAATTGCCCGTAGGAATGCATGTGAGAGTGCATGGTGTGTGTGAGTGTGCCCTGCGATGGGCTGGCCCCCCATCCTGGGTTGTTCCCAGCCTCGTGCCCATTGCTTCCGGGATAGGCTCCGGACCCCCCGTGACCCAGTAGGATAAGCAGTTTGGAAAATGGATGGATGGGATAATAATAAATTTAACAAAATAAACATTTTTAAGGATTTGTAAAATAGAATTAATGTTGAGTGTGTAAGCCGCCATGTTGAAATTACGTCACAGGGGCAACTCGGACAAGAAGATTCTGTCAGACATTAACGTCATAAAAGAGGCGTTTCTAATGGGAAGTGATGTTTTTCGTGACGTTTTTGTCCGAGTTGGAGTGAAATAATCAAACGCAGCATGTGTTCCTATTTGAAGAGAATATTCTATTTTTATTCTAAGGAACTACAGAAAATCAGCTCTGCATGTGATCTCCCCTTTACTGCTCGAGCAGGGCACACGCACATCAACAAGTGTCAAGGCAGCAAGTGCATGCAAACAACTTCTCAGGACGGTTACAGTATAGGACCTTCAGAAAGAGCCAGACTGCGGCGTCATTCAGAGATTCCATTGTCTAAGGCTTGCACTAAAACATTACAGCATATTTAAACAAAGTAGCATGGCACCTGTGTCAGAATCCCTCCCTGCCTTGTTCTGTTCTCTCTTTGTTGTCCCCATTTAGCCAGCACATGTCACTGGCCATCCTGACTCCTCTTTTGATTGTGGGTTTTAAGGATATCAGTGGGTCTGTGTTTTCATAATTGTCCCCCAGGCCACCATGCTGCTCAGCCCTTGATTCCAACTACAGTTGCAATCAGGTGGTTCTCAATCTACTAGGACTGTATAACAGGATTGGCCACCTGTTCTACCTTTACTCGTTCAGCCACATTCATGAGTCTGGCCTATAGGTTATTCAAATTTTGTCCTGCCAAATTTACCGGACAGGAGGTGGACACTGCAAATGAATGTGTGAATACTCCAATACCTACATCTTTACAAGTTACCTGAAGTGGTTTGGTAAATGATTGTGAGGTTGGAAGTCCTTCTTGATGTCTGTTTGCAGCTCATCCACCAGCAACTGCACGAGTTGTCGCTCCCAGAGGGAATCCCACTCTCGGTCCGCTGGAGGGTCCATCTCACTGTAGCTGGAGTATGTTTCCATCAGTCACTTGGCGTGGGGCTCACAGAATTTACCAGGCTCCTGTTTAATCTGACGCACCTTAGTCCAGTCCATGCATCTGGGGAACTTCTCTGAAAATCTCTGGCAGATTCTTTGCAGCTATACTTGATATTGGGTACTTGCCGCAACTAAGTAATGGGTTGTTGAATCAAAGTCCCGTTCCATGTCAAAAATAACCCCATTTTAGGGTTTTGTTAAACAACTGGTCTAATTTGGATGCAGAGGTTCTGCACGGAAGGCCCAGTCTCTGAAGGGCTGTGGCATAGCGAGGCCTGTTCTGCCTGGAATCCGGCAGGTCACTGGCAACATCCCCCAACTCCTTCATCTATAAGGTCGGGAAACCAGAACGTTTACTCCCCCTTATGGATAAGGACATACCAACGTTGGGGCAACTCCTGCTGCCTGAGTCTTCAACCAAGTCCAAAACAAAAGTATACAATGTTAGGAAGGGTAATTCAATGGTATGAGACTGAAACTAGAAACTGTAAATCGGATGGAGTTAAATAGCAATACTGTGGAAGAGGCATGGGAATTTTTTAAAAGCACATTGTTGCAAGTGCAAAAGAACTTCATACCCGTTTCCAGAAAAACTAAATCTAGGAAACTGCAACCAAGCTGGTGTCATGACCTGCTTGTACGATCCTCGTGTGTGCCACGCCCCCTCATTAACCATGTGTGCTGCCCCGATTGTAACCAGCTGTTTTCTGTCAGTTTGAGTAGTCCTGTGTATTTAGTCCACATTCAAGTCTGTTTCCCCAGTCCTGTCATTGAAATCTCTCGCTGTTGGTACCTGTTTTCATCAATAAACCCTCATTCCCGACTCTCCGTTTCCCGGATCCTTGATTCCTCGCTTCCTGCCTGTTCGTCCAGCACGCGATGTCACAGGTGGTTTACTACGAAAATTAAGAATAAAGTCAGGAGCAAAAGGGCTTTCTTCCACAAATGGAAATTAACTAATGATTTCAAAATAAAGCAGGAGTATCTAAGTCTACAGGTTTAGTTAATAACAGTTATAAGGATGACGTTAAAAGTTTCTTCCAATATTTTAACTCCGAAAGAGCTCTAAAAGCTGAAAATCACTCATTTGCAGGATAGTAAGGGCCTTATAATTGAAAATGAAATTGATATAAATGAGTTTAATGATTATTTTACAATGGCTGTTCACAGTAGAATAGCTTACCACCATTTAGTACAAATACAACGATGTCTATGACCAATATATGTATAACTGAGGCTGATGTGGTACAAAGCCTAGCTAAGCTCAAAATAAATAAATCGCAAGGCCCTGATGGCATCTTATCTATAGTTTTAAAAGAGATGAGGGGTATTATTAGCCAACCTTTAACTTTACTATTCCAGAAATCATTATCTGCTGGTGTGGTATCTTCTGATTGATGTTAGATCATGTCTCATGTCCAGAGAGGCTACAACAGGATCTGGATTTAATTAGCGACTGGGCTCATACGTGGCAGATGAAATTTAACATAGATAAATATAAGGTAATCCATGCAGGGAGCAGAAATATAGTAAATATAGTAAAGTACAGATATTTTATGGGTTCCACTGAAATAAAGGTAGCTGATTACGAGAAAGATCTCGGTGTGTATGTTGATACTTCCATGTCCCACTCTTGCCAGTGTGGGGAAGCATTAAAAAAAGGCAAAAGGATGTTGGATTAAACTCCACACACCTAGAGATGTAAGTCAAGAGAAGTGATGCTACGATTATATAATTCCTTGGTAAGATCCCACCTAGAATACTGTGTGCAGGTTTGGTCACCATACCTTCAGAAGGACATTGCTGCCTTGGAAAAGGTGCAACGTAGGATGACTAGAATGATTCCTGCACTTAGAGGAATGTCTTATGAGGAGAGGTTCGCTGAGCTGAATCTGTTTAGCCTCAAGCAAAGGAGACTATGGGGGGACATGATCCAGGTATATAAGATTCTAACAGGTCGGGATGCTGTTCAGCCAAATGACCATTTCAATATTAATTTAAAATACTAGAACTCGTGGCCATAGTGGAAATTAGCTGGAGAACATTTAAAAATGAATCTGAGGAAGCACTTCAATTCAATTCAATTTTATTTATATAGCGCTTTTAACGACATGCATTGTCACAAAGCACTTTACATTTAACCGGCCAGAACCCCACCAAGCAAGCCTGAGGCGACAGTGGCAAGGAAACTCCCTCTAGCAGGAAGAAACCTTGAGTGGAACCTAGACTCAGAAGGGGACCCCATCCTCCTCTGGGCGACCAAGGAGCATGAAACTGCATTTACATTGACATTCATTAGAGTTCATATAGTTATAAAGTCCCAGTTGGTTTCATGTAGTTATATCCAGGAGTCCAGGTGCGGGTTCACACGGTGTAGTCGGCTCGGTATCAGCTCGAAAAAGAGAAGATGGAGAAGAGTTATTGCCCTACACCTAACCGGCAGGACTAAAGCAACTATGACAGCCTGCCTAAAAGAGTGACCTGGAAGGAAGCACAGGCATGAGGGTTTACAGAGGTTTTGGCGTCAAGCCACCTCCCATCCACAGCTTAAGTGATCGGCGAGAGTGGCAGGACGACAGCACCAATCCCCCCTTTCCCCTTCAATCTCAAATAACTATGAACCTCCAGATTTCCCATTCACCTTAGAAAAGAAGATTTAACTATCCAAAAGACTGGCGAAAGAGGTACATCTTAAGCCTTGACTTAAAAGCAGAGATTGTGTCTGAGTTCCGAACACTAATAGGAAGTTTATTCCATAGCTGTGGTGCTTTATGAGCAAATGCTCTTCCCCCAAAGGTAATGTTCTTTATTCTGGGTACGGATAGAATACCTCCATCTCGTCATCTAAGTGTATGATTCGGAACGCAAATGAGGTCACTCACATACTGCGGTGCAAGACCATTTACAGCTTTATAGGTTAAGAGCAGTGTTTTGTAGTCAACACGAAATCTAACTGGCAGCCAGTGCAGTGAAGATAAAATTGGGGTAATATGATTATATGTTTTAGTTTAACTATTGCTAGTAGCGGTTCAATCAATGCTGGGAGCATCGCTGAATAATTTTGATGGAACAGGTTCTAGCATACAAGTAGATGAATTTGAAGATAAAATTAAGTACATCAGTTCTGACTGGTTAACCAATATTCAATATTCAAAATGTTCTGTTTAATTGAGCATATTTTTGGTCAAAAAGTTTCATAAAGTCGTCACTGGAAAATAACCAGTGGTCTGGTTATTAGTCAGCTTGGACACCATAGTAAATAGGAATCTAGGATTATTTTTGTTTATTTCAATTAGTTCTGATAGATACTAGATGATTTGGCGGCACTAAGAGCCTTTTTGTAGCTACCCATAGCCTCTTTCCATGCTAGTTCGAACACCACTAGTTTAGTATGATGCCACTTACATTCTGTAAGGACATAAAACTTATAGGTCCTGCAGGCCCCAACTCTGATCAGCCTGCATCAGTCTATTTCAGAGCTCCGCTGGCCCAGGCAAGACTGGACTCAACTCGTCAAACCACCCCTTTTAAGGAAGGCAAAGGCCTGCCGGCTCCTGAGAGACTGGATAGGAATAACTGGAGCAGCACAGAAAAAGCAAGACCTTTCACCCCCGGAGTGACCAGAGTTCCACAATCAATCCACAGCAACAACAGCTGTCAGCCTCCAGACACAGACACCTTTTCCACTATAAACAGGATAACTCAGCACACATAGATGTTAGGGACAAATACACGCATGTTTGGTCTCGTTTGAATAGGCATGAGACGAGGAGTATTATACTCTCAGATTTAAGGCAGTATAGCTTTTCCTAAGAGAAATACAGAAACTTCGGCTCAACCCACCAAACTGAGAGAGATTCTCTCATGGTAGAACAAGGGAATTACAACCACCCCCTAAAGTGATCTGATTGGCTGGGGACTTGAGAACCAAGGTCAGCAATGCCCCTAAAATTAACCATTGACCGAAATTAGTCAGTCTTCAGAAACATGCCATCACCTGGTCTGGATACTTAAGGAAGGGCTTCAGAAGTAGTCGGGGAGTCACTCTGTAATCAGAGCTCCCGCAGAGAACTGGGTGAAAGTCTATCTGTAGTCAGATACTTTCCACAGAACTTTGTTCACTCTCAGCTGAGGAATGTGAATACATGATATGAAGACAACTGGATCACAACTGGATCACGGGGGAATCATAAGCAGGGAAGAACACACAGGCAAACAGCAGCAGCAACATTAAAGGCAGGACTGAGAAGCACATTTATACAAGGCTAAGCAGGGAGCAAACTAGAGGCACCTGAAATGAGTAACACAAGGGCAGGAAGGAGAGGTAAAACAAACGCGGAACAGGCATGGCACGTTATACCACACTAGGGAGGAAACGGGAGGTTCAGGAGGGCAGGGTGTGGCAGGGATCCGTTTCAAAATTTAATTTTGGCTTGTACAAACCTTGGTAAAAGCTGCAAAAGATCGATCAACCACTTTCTGAGCTATTGTCTTAACAAACAAAGCATCTGTTGGGGTGGCGGTGTCTGGGGAATACCATGTGTAATACACCTTGTGAAGATTTATATGTAAAACAAAATATTTTTTGATTCTATCACACATATAGAAATTATCCATCCATCCATTTTCCAAACCGCTTATCCTATTGGGTCGCGGGGGGTCCGGAGCCTATCCCAGAATCAATGGGCACGAGGCAGGGAACAACCCAGGATGGGGGGCCAGCCCATCGCAGGGCACACTCACACACCATCCACTCACACACACACACCTACGGGCAATTCAGCAACTCCAATTAGCCCCAGCATGTTTTTGGACTGTGGGGGGAAACCGGAGTACCCAGAGGAAACCCCACAACGACATGGGGAGAACATGCAAACTCCACACACATGTGACCCAGGCGGAGACACGAACCCGGGTCCCAGAGGTGTGAGGCGACAGTGCTAACCACTGCACCACCATGCCGCCCCTTATAGAAATTATTCTAGGTTTAAATAGTAATTTAGCTGAGTAACTAGGCTGAAATTCTAGATAGTTGCAATTTTAAGAATTATTACTATTATTCACAGCTTTTAAGCATGCAGTTGGATGACGGATGGATGGATATTCAGCCACCAGAAATGCCAATTGTTGTTAAGAGGATCAAAGTCTGCAAAGTAGTATGCAGGGTTTAAGGCCAGAACACAGCATACTCTCCGACAGAAAGCATAAAGTTCACTGGGGGAATTTCTGTGGCCACTGCCTGAACAGCATGTGTGGAGAATGTTTATGAGGGTCGAGCCATGCAGAGCTGCTGGCCCTGGCATGTAATGATGAATCACAAATCAGTTAAAAATCGGTGCAAATGCATGAAGATTTAAACCGGCTGATGTGGAAAATGAATCACTATTGTAGGAGTACTTCACAGTACTTTAACAGAAAAACTGGTGTAATATTACATTTGATTTCACAATGTGAGTTTGACGTCAGATGTCACTGCGTATCACGTCGACATCGTACGTCAGTTTTTGGTTTTGAGCGAACGCGAGATGATGAATGAATTTGAAACTGAGGACGGCACAGTGGTTAGTGCTGGCTTCGGTCCAGGGCCCTTTCTGTGTGGAGTTCGCATGCTCTCCCCGTTTTCGCCGGGGACTCCAGGTTCCTCCCACGGTCCAAAAGCATGCAGGATAGGTTGACTGGTGAGTCTAAATTGGCCCTGTAGTTGTGTGAGTGTGTGCGACCTGCGGTGTGTAGGTGACTGCCTGGGCTTGGTTCCTGTCTGCGCCCCTTGTTCCCGGGATAGGCTCCGGTCTCCCCCGCGATCTCAGTTGGGATTAAGTGGTTTCAGAAAATGGATGGATGGACGCACCGCCCGATCTTCAATTGGCGGTGTGGCAGCATATTAGCTTTCCGGTAATCACAAACGAGGAGGAAACAGCGAGAAAAGCACAGACAAGACATAAACTGCATGCAAACATTGTAATAGACTGATAACATACACAAACAGGTCCACTGGCACCACCGTGAGCTGAGTGAAGATTATTAAAAGGGCAAAGCACGCTAAAAAGCTGCACATGCAAACCTTAGCTTATTTATTTGATTTATTTTTTTTTATTTACTTATTTTGATTTGGGATTTTTTTCAACAGTATTTTATTCAAATTCAGTTGCACTGTTCACAACAGTGTCAACAGTTCAGAAAGATAAATATAAGAATATTTTTGAATATATTTGTCTGCAGCTCATTCTGCAAAAAATGAGAAAATTGTATCGTGAACTCAGAATCGTGAATCGTATCAAATGGTGAGTTGAATGTATCGTTACATCCCTAGTTCTTACAGTAGTACTATGGTATGGTGGAGCCACATGACAGGAAGGCAGTACATTGCGAAGTCTGTTAAGAACATCATTCGCACTGAACTGCCCTCCATTGACCAGCTGTACTTTAACTGCCACAGTAACAAGGTTCAGTCTATAATCCAGGACTCTGACCACCATCCACAAACACTGACTAGCAGATTCATGAACAGCTTCATTCGCCAAACAATTCAAACCTGCAGCTTTTGCATCCCCTGTAACAGTCATTTCCACGGCAGCTGCACTGTACAGCTGTTACTGCACTTTATCCACCACTGACCACGTATCATCCAGTTTTGTCCTGCTTTGTATCGCACTGTTTCTGCACCATGTTGTCTTGTACTCCCTTGTGTTGTTATGCACCATCTGTGTTGTTCTGAGCAGTGCCATGATGCAATATTACAAAAAGATCTTGAGGAAATGCAGAGTTCTGGAGGAGATTCTCACAGATCATGGCATGTGTTTATACTGAAGAAACTGTACAAATTGCTAGACATAAAACACAGGACTGGCAACTGTGGTACGTTTTAACACCTTGATAAAAAACTTAAAATCCATAGTAAGTAGGACAACCTCATAGAACCTTTACTAGTCATTGTTCAGAAGATTAACACGGATTAAAAACCATTACTATGAAAGCACGCTAATCAGTTAAGTTGATTATGTGGAGAGAGAGAAAAAAAACTGTCTTTGAAAAAGATCAACCATAGAACGAAGCTGCAGCATTGACACCCCCTAGTGGTGATTTGAAGATAGTTCTGTCTGTAGCAGCTAAGCAGTAGATTTGGCGTCAGGTGCCATGACAAACTCAGTGCTGCTCGGTTTGAACGGCAGAAGCACAAAAATAAAGGGGGCATCTACTGCACGCCCCCCACCCTTGAAAATGGTACAAATTATCATGCAACAGTTTTCTTAAGTAAGTCTTTTTGGGCGTCTGCAGAAACCTCCACGATGCGATTGCCCTGATTAAGAAGTGCGCAGCGGATACAATTTGGGATGCATCGTTCATCCGATTTATTAATATATAATTATTAGTATGTCTATATTATTTTAGAAACGTTACTTGACGAATATTTTTCATTGAGATTGATTCCCCGTTTAAAATTTTGGTGACACTTCATATTTTTTAAGAGAGACAGACAATTTGACGCATGCAATTTGCAGAAATATGTTGTGCCGCTATAAAGTACACAGGCAGCATGACAAACATAAGTACTCACTGAAGCCACGACATACGCCCGGCTGGCCCCAGCGGTACCCCTAAGAAGAAGGCTTTTTTCACAACCCACGACCATCACGAGGGCAAAAAAAACTGAATAGCCTAGAATTTAGTTAATTACAAGGCACATATTTATTGGAGCAAGAGCTCTAACATAAAACTACCTTGTAATTATAAAGTATTATGGCTGTGAACAATGTACAAACAGGCACAGAAAGTAAAATACTCCAAAAATGCAAAGAACCTAAATATTTTTGTTTCCACCGATTCACTCTTGATGTGTTAGGAGTCACAGTTCAGTAGCCTATTCTTCAGTATCTGCATTTAAGACCACCAACTGCTCTTTCTCCTCCTTCGCTCGTCGGCTCAGAGTATTGGACTTGGTAAGTAATGTTGCCCTTTTGGTTCCAGCAGCACTCTCTGCTTCCTCTGCCATGTGCTCAGCATCCTTTTGTAAACTCTCACATACACTTTCCAGTGAGACTCTCTTCCTCTTGAGTTCCTCAAGTTTTCTTTTTTGCTTTTCGCTCATCTTTCACCTTTGGTCAGAGGCGCTTTGGTTGCTCCCCCACACACTCTGACATGGTCGCATATAAGCCTCTGTGCAACAACTGTTTCCTCTGATAAGTTGCAGGTCTCCACCTCTATTCGTTCCACTTCGGCTTGCCCATAGGACAGCAGCAGCAAGTTCTTGCAGAACATCCAGAGGTCAGGATAAGGCCCACTAACTTTTTGATGTAAAAAGACATCAACTTTGGATGGTGCTGAAGGAATGAAGGATATAAAATCCAAGCCTTTTGCCTCATTGTGCAGGTGATTATCAGACTGCTGGGATATTGCATCACCTGTAATTACATTAATTACAGTAGATTAGATGCAGATCAACAATGTCAATACACAGAATCACATGTAGAATAGGAAAGTGATTTATAACCCAATTTTCCTATGATACCATAAATGTGCAATCATTTTAATTTAATCTTGAGATATCTCTAGGCTCATCAAAGAAAATATAACTGGGCTGATGCTTCTTTTCAAACACCAAGAGTCGGTCTTCTAAATACTGCTAAAATCTACGTGTTAACACTATTCAGTTCAGGGACGGATTATGGGTTGTGTGGGCCCCTGGGTAAAACGTTCGCGAGGCCCCCCCCCACCACCACCACCTGCACCACCACCACAACCACCACAAGTCAAGGGCCCTTGGCAGCCAAACACCCTCCCTATAGGGTCAGGGGACCTTGTAGGCAGAGGATCAAAGAATGTAGGCCCTCTAAAATAGACAAACGAAAATACATTGCTGATAAGCGTTGCAAATTGTTTTGGGCTTGGGGCCCACGGGCCCCCTGCACCCCAAGGGCCCCTGGGCAGCGGCCCCGCTAACCCGGTTTGTAATCCGTCCCTGATTCAGTTAGATGTGAAAAAAGAAAAGCATAATTTAAAAATAATATTCTGAACTATCCTATTCTTATCCTATGATTTACCAGCAGATATCCTGCCTGCCAACCGATTCTCCTGCGCAAACTTCTGCATGAGATTTCTCCTTTTCTGCTGGCAGTTATCTGGCTGGTGTGCATTTTGTTTGGGTCCAAGCACGTCATCTCATGTACAATCGAGTACTTCAGAGGGCATTTATCCAAGGCCTTTTTGCACATTTTTGAGAGCACAATCTGGCAATTTTTTTTAATCTGAAGGACACCAAGGTCACTTCCACTGCCTTTGGCTCCTGACTGTCTCTGACAAAAAGATGGTTTGTCAAATTTCCAGAATCTTTCTGCACACTCAGCCCAAGGTTAACACTACCTCAGCTGTACATATCAAACCAGCTCAAACTCCATGTTATTCACATATTTTTTACTTCACAATTGTTTGATACATTTGTATGTAAAGATACCAGTGAATTCACAGAAGTCCCACCTTGATGACAGCCATTCCTATATCCACCTCCTTTGGACTGAGCCAGAGTTTTTGCCTGTACAACAGCTGTACATGTTGCTACACAACACTTAAACATTCTATTTCCTCAATGAACTATTTTTTTTGCAGCAAAAGCCATGAAGCAGCAATAAAATCTTTAAAATATGCTTACCAATAAATATGGTTCTCCCATTTAAACACATGTAAAGATAAACCATGGATATTTAAAAATCATGGGTTCGTTAATGAGTTTAAATGTTATTGAATGGCTTACCTTAAACTTCTCCAGTAAGTCTTCAGCGGTGGAGTGGCTCATGTACTGTGATCCCAGAACCAGGACTGCACTCGAGAGCCATTCTCATAATTCACCCAATACCTGACATGCACATCCAGTTGTTTTCTTTTGATGGTCCTGTTCATACTTACGTCAAACATGACAACGAAGCTCCCTTTTAATATATGGAGCGAGTCCAAATCGCGCAAGAAAAGCGGTTTTATCTTTACCACAAGTGACCCTGCGAGTCAGGGAACATCACCCTGGAGACGGTGTGAATGTCATCATTGGACGTATAGGAGTGATGTCGGCAAACCGTTTGCAAAGCCCATAGCACTTCTGCTTTCAGTGTGGGTTGAGGAGGATGTACTGAAGGCATTATTTGTCATGGGATCCGGAGACACTGCCAAAACGGGTGTAGGCCTATCTTTAGAGGTTGTACTTATCTCCACTGAATAAACATAAATCTGGGCTTATTCTATACTGAACAAAAATATAAACGCAACACTCTTGTTTCTGCTCCCATTTTTCATGAGATGGACTTAAAGACCTACAATTCATTCCAGATACACAATATTACCATTTCTCTCAAACATTTCTCACAAATCAGTCTAAATGTGTGATAGTGAGCACTTCTGCTTTGCTGAGATAATCCATCCCACCTCACAGGTGTGCCACATCAAGATGCTGATCTGACATCATGGGTAGTGCACAGGTGTACCTTATACTGCCCACAATAAAAGGCCACCCTGGAATGTGCAGTTTTTTGCTTTATTGGGGGTCTGGGGACTCAGAACCGGTCAGTATCTGGTGTGACCACCATTTGCCTCATGCAATGCAACACATCTTCTTCGCATAGAGTTTATCAGATTGTCAATTGTGGCCTGTGGAATGTTGGTCCACTCCTCTTCAATGGCTGTGCGAAGTTGTTGGATATTAGTGGGAACTGGTACACGCTGTCGTATACGCCGGTCAAGCACATCCCAAACAAGAGCAGCTGACCTGAGAAATAAGAAATAAGCTAAGCTGGAAACCTGGACCCTCCGACCAAGAATGCGTGAAGTACCCTCAGAAGGTCTACTAGAAGATGTACGTAGAAGACTACTACAGATCAGCTGATCTACACCACAGCAACAGTGATCCTTGAGCTGGAGCCGGACCGTCTTTGAAGACTCCGTAAATCTCCGTATAATAATATATATCTACGGGAACGAGAAAGGAGAAAGCAGAGAACAAGAACAAGATTTGTAAATGTAAGATTTGAAGGACCCCCGGCATGAAAAATAGAATAGTTCTCGTCATTAGTGAACATGTGTCTCGTCATTGTGTATCATGGACAGTAAGAGGGGGATCAATAGAGTGTTGTTATTATAACGTCTAAAAAGTCTGTCGATAAATCAATAAGAAAATAAATGAAGTCGTTTTCGCGAACACGCGAACAGGGGCCGGACCGACTGTAGGGGGCGTGGCCAGAGACAGCCATAGCTGTCAAGTCTCCCGTTTTGGCCGGGAAACTACCGTATTTTACTTCTCTTTCCCGCCGTCCTCCCGTATTAGTATTTTCCCGTAAATCTCCCTTATATTATATAGTTGCTGGATAGTGTAGTGGTAAGATCGCCGCCTTTCACACGGGAGACCGGGGTTCGAATCCCGGTTGTGGCCAAAAATATATTTTATATATTTTATATATTTATATTTATATTTATATTATATTTTATATAATTTATATTATTTTATATTTCCTGTCTTAAAATGTAAGGGATACTGGAGCCTCCCGTTTTGGCCGGGAAACTACCGTATTTTACTTCTCTTTCCCGCCGTCCTCCCGTATTAGTATTTTCCCGTAAATCTCCCTTATATTATATAGTTGCTGGATAGTGTAGTGGTAAGATCGCCGCCTTTCACACGGGAGACCGGGGTTCGAATCCCGGTTGTGGCCAAAAATATATTTTATATATTTTATATATTTATATTTATATTTAAAAGCCTGAGGCGACAGTGGCAAGGAAACTCCCTCTAGCAGGAAGAAACCTTGAGTGGAACCTAGACTCAGAAGGGGACCCCATCCTCCTCTGGGCGACCAAGGAGCATGAAACTGCATTTACATTGACATTCATTAGAGTTCATATAGTTATAAAGTCCCAGTTGGTTTCATGTAGTTATATCCAGGAGTCCAGGTGCGGGTTCACACGGTGTAGTCGGCTCGGTATCAGCTCGAAAAAGAGAAGATGGAGAAGAGTTATTGCCCTACACCTAACCGGCAGGACTAAAGCAACTATGACAGCCTGCCTAAAAGAGTGACCTGGAAGGAAGCACAGGCATGAGGGTTTACAGAGGTTTTGGCGTCAAGCCACCTCCCATCCACAGCTTAAGTGATCGGCGAGAGTGGCAGGACGACAGCACCAATCCCCCCTTTCCCCTTCAATCTCAAATAACTATGAACCTCCAGATTTCCCATTCACCTTAGAAAAGAAGATTTAACTATCCAAAAGACTGGCGAAAGAGGTACATCTTAAGCCTTGACTTAAAAGCAGAGATTGTGTCTGAGTTCCGAACACTAATAGGAAGTTTATTCCATAGCTGTGGTGCTTTATGAGCAAATGCTCTTCCCCCAAAGGTAATGTTCTTTATTCTGGGTACGGATAGAATACCTCCATCTCGTCATCTAAGTGTATGATTCGGAACGCAAATGAGGTCACTCACATACTGCGGTGCAAGACCATTTACAGCTTTATAGGTTAAGAGCAGTGTTTTGTAGTCAACACGAAATCTAACTGGCAGCCAGTGCAGTGAAGATAAAATTGGGGTAATATGATTATATGTTTTAGTTTAACTATTGCTAGTAGCGGTTCAATCAATGCTGGGAGCATCGCTGAATAATTTTGATGGAACAGGTTCTAGCATACAAGTAGATGAATTTGAAGATAAAATTAAGTACATCAGTTCTGACTGGTTAACCAATATTCAATATTCAAAATGTTCTGTTTAATTGAGCATATTTTTGGTCAAAAAGTTTCATAAAGTCGTCACTGGAAAATAACCAGTGGTCTGGTTATTAGTCAGCTTGGACACCATAGTAAATAGGAATCTAGGATTATTTTTGTTTATTTCAATTAGTTCTGATAGATACTAGATGATTTGGCGGCACTAAGAGCCTTTTTGTAGCTACCCATAGCCTCTTTCCATGCTAGTTCGAACACCACTAGTTTAGTATGATGCCACTTACATTCTGTAAGGACATAAAACTTATAGGTCCTGCAGGCCCCAACTCTGATCAGCCTGCATCAGTCTATTTCAGAGCTCCGCTGGCCCAGGCAAGACTGGACTCAACTCGTCAAACCACCCCTTTTAAGGAAGGCAAAGGCCTGCCGGCTCCTGAGAGACTGGATAGGAATAACTGGAGCAGCACAGAAAAAGCAAGACCTTTCACCCCCGGAGTGACCAGAGTTCCACAATCAATCCACAGCAACAACAGCTGTCAGCCTCCAGACACAGACACCTTTTCCACTATAAACAGGATAACTCAGCACACATAGATGTTAGGGACAAATACACGCATGTTTGGTCTCGTTTGAATAGGCATGAGACGAGGAGTATTATACTCTCAGATTTAAGGCAGTATAGCTTTTCCTAAGAGAAATACAGAAACTTCGGCTCAACCCACCAAACTGAGAGAGATTCTCTCATGGTAGAACAAGGGAATTACAACCACCCCCTAAAGTGATCTGATTGGCTGGGGACTTGAGAACCAAGGTCAGCAATGCCCCTAAAATTAACCATTGACCGAAATTAGTCAGTCTTCAGAAACATGCCATCACCTGGTCTGGATACTTAAGGAAGGGCTTCAGAAGTAGTCGGGGAGTCACTCTGTAATCAGAGCTCCCGCAGAGAACTGGGTGAAAGTCTATCTGTAGTCAGATACTTTCCACAGAACTTTGTTCACTCTCAGCTGAGGAATGTGAATACATGATATGAAGACAACTGGATCACAACTGGATCACGGGGGAATCATAAGCAGGGAAGAACACACAGGCAAACAGCAGCAGCAACATTAAAGGCAGGACTGAGAAGCACATTTATACAAGGCTAAGCAGGGAGCAAACTAGAGGCACCTGAAATGAGTAACACAAGGGCAGGAAGGAGAGGTAAAACAAACGCGGAACAGGCATGGCACGTTATACCACACTAGGGAGGAAACGGGAGGTTCAGGAGGGCAGGGTGTGGCAGGGATCCGTTTCAAAATTTAATTTTGGCTTGTACAAACCTTGGTAAAAGCTGCAAAAGATCGATCAACCACTTTCTGAGCTATTGTCTTAACAAACAAAGCATCTGTTGGGGTGGCGGTGTCTGGGGAATACCATGTGTAATACACCTTGTGAAGATTTATATGTAAAACAAAATATTTTTTGATTCTATCACACATATAGAAATTATCCATCCATCCATTTTCCAAACCGCTTATCCTATTGGGTCGCGGGGGGTCCGGAGCCTATCCCAGAATCAATGGGCACGAGGCAGGGAACAACCCAGGATGGGGGGCCAGCCCATCGCAGGGCACACTCACACACCATCCACTCACACACACACACCTACGGGCAATTCAGCAACTCCAATTAGCCCCAGCATGTTTTTGGACTGTGGGGGGAAACCGGAGTACCCAGAGGAAACCCCACAACGACATGGGGAGAACATGCAAACTCCACACACATGTGACCCAGGCGGAGACACGAACCCGGGTCCCAGAGGTGTGAGGCGACAGTGCTAACCACTGCACCACCATGCCGCCCCTTATAGAAATTATTCTAGGTTTAAATAGTAATTTAGCTGAGTAACTAGGCTGAAATTCTAGATAGTTGCAATTTTAAGAATTATTACTATTATTCACAGCTTTTAAGCATGCAGTTGGATGACGGATGGATGGATATTCAGCCACCAGAAATGCCAATTGTTGTTAAGAGGATCAAAGTCTGCAAAGTAGTATGCAGGGTTTAAGGCCAGAACACAGCATACTCTCCGACAGAAAGCATAAAGTTCACTGGGGGAATTTCTGTGGCCACTGCCTGAACAGCATGTGTGGAGAATGTTTATGAGGGTCGAGCCATGCAGAGCTGCTGGCCCTGGCATGTAATGATGAATCACAAATCAGTTAAAAATCGGTGCAAATGCATGAAGATTTAAACCGGCTGATGTGGAAAATGAATCACTATTGTAGGAGTACTTCACAGTACTTTAACAGAAAAACTGGTGTAATATTACATTTGATTTCACAATGTGAGTTTGACGTCAGATGTCACTGCGTATCACGTCGACATCGTACGTCAGTTTTTGGTTTTGAGCGAACGCGAGATGATGAATGAATTTGAAACTGAGGACGGCACAGTGGTTAGTGCTGGCTTCGGTCCAGGGCCCTTTCTGTGTGGAGTTCGCATGCTCTCCCCGTTTTCGCCGGGGACTCCAGGTTCCTCCCACGGTCCAAAAGCATGCAGGATAGGTTGACTGGTGAGTCTAAATTGGCCCTGTAGTTGTGTGAGTGTGTGCGACCTGCGGTGTGTAGGTGACTGCCTGGGCTTGGTTCCTGTCTGCGCCCCTTGTTCCCGGGATAGGCTCCGGTCTCCCCCGCGATCTCAGTTGGGATTAAGTGGTTTCAGAAAATGGATGGATGGACGCACCGCCCGATCTTCAATTGGCGGTGTGGCAGCATATTAGCTTTCCGGTAATCACAAACGAGGAGGAAACAGCGAGAAAAGCACAGACAAGACATAAACTGCATGCAAACATTGTAATAGACTGATAACATACACAAACAGGTCCACTGGCACCACCGTGAGCTGAGTGAAGATTATTAAAAGGGCAAAGCACGCTAAAAAGCTGCACATGCAAACCTTAGCTTATTTATTTGATTTATTTTTTTTTATTTACTTATTTTGATTTGGGATTTTTTTCAACAGTATTTTATTCAAATTCAGTTGCACTGTTCACAACAGTGTCAACAGTTCAGAAAGATAAATATAAGAATATTTTTGAATATATTTGTCTGCAGCTCATTCTGCAAAAAATGAGAAAATTGTATCGTGAACTCAGAATCGTGAATCGTATCAAATGGTGAGTTGAATGTATCGTTACATCCCTAGTTCTTACAGTAGTACTATGGTATGGTGGAGCCACATGACAGGAAGGCAGTACATTGCGAAGTCTGTTAAGAACATCATTCGCACTGAACTGCCCTCCATTGACCAGCTGTACTTTAACTGCCACAGTAACAAGGTTCAGTCTATAATCCAGGACTCTGACCACCATCCACAAACACTGACTAGCAGATTCATGAACAGCTTCATTCGCCAAACAATTCAAACCTGCAGCTTTTGCATCCCCTGTAACAGTCATTTCCACGGCAGCTGCACTGTACAGCTGTTACTGCACTTTATCCACCACTGACCACGTATCATCCAGTTTTGTCCTGCTTTGTATCGCACTGTTTCTGCACCATGTTGTCTTGTACTCCCTTGTGTTGTTATGCACCATCTGTGTTGTTCTGAGCAGTGCCATGATGCAATATTACAAAAAGATCTTGAGGAAATGCAGAGTTCTGGAGGAGATTCTCACAGATCATGGCATGTGTTTATACTGAAGAAACTGTACAAATTGCTAGACATAAAACACAGGACTGGCAACTGTGGTACGTTTTAACACCTTGATAAAAAACTTAAAATCCATAGTAAGTAGGACAACCTCATAGAACCTTTACTAGTCATTGTTCAGAAGATTAACACGGATTAAAAACCATTACTATGAAAGCACGCTAATCAGTTAAGTTGATTATGTGGAGAGAGAGAAAAAAAACTGTCTTTGAAAAAGATCAACCATAGAACGAAGCTGCAGCATTGACACCCCCTAGTGGTGATTTGAAGATAGTTCTGTCTGTAGCAGCTAAGCAGTAGATTTGGCGTCAGGTGCCATGACAAACTCAGTGCTGCTCGGTTTGAACGGCAGAAGCACAAAAATAAAGGGGGCATCTACTGCACGCCCCCCACCCTTGAAAATGGTACAAATTATCATGCAACAGTTTTCTTAAGTAAGTCTTTTTGGGCGTCTGCAGAAACCTCCACGATGCGATTGCCCTGATTAAGAAGTGCGCAGCGGATACAATTTGGGATGCATCGTTCATCCGATTTATTAATATATAATTATTAGTATGTCTATATTATTTTAGAAACGTTACTTGACGAATATTTTTCATTGAGATTGATTCCCCGTTTAAAATTTTGGTGACACTTCATATTTTTTAAGAGAGACAGACAATTTGACGCATGCAATTTGCAGAAATATGTTGTGCCGCTATAAAGTACACAGGCAGCATGACAAACATAAGTACTCACTGAAGCCACGACATACGCCCGGCTGGCCCCAGCGGTACCCCTAAGAAGAAGGCTTTTTTCACAACCCACGACCATCACGAGGGCAAAAAAAACTGAATAGCCTAGAATTTAGTTAATTACAAGGCACATATTTATTGGAGCAAGAGCTCTAACATAAAACTACCTTGTAATTATAAAGTATTATGGCTGTGAACAATGTACAAACAGGCACAGAAAGTAAAATACTCCAAAAATGCAAAGAACCTAAATATTTTTGTTTCCACCGATTCACTCTTGATGTGTTAGGAGTCACAGTTCAGTAGCCTATTCTTCAGTATCTGCATTTAAGACCACCAACTGCTCTTTCTCCTCCTTCGCTCGTCGGCTCAGAGTATTGGACTTGGTAAGTAATGTTGCCCTTTTGGTTCCAGCAGCACTCTCTGCTTCCTCTGCCATGTGCTCAGCATCCTTTTGTAAACTCTCACATACACTTTCCAGTGAGACTCTCTTCCTCTTGAGTTCCTCAAGTTTTCTTTTTTGCTTTTCGCTCATCTTTCACCTTTGGTCAGAGGCGCTTTGGTTGCTCCCCCACACACTCTGACATGGTCGCATATAAGCCTCTGTGCAACAACTGTTTCCTCTGATAAGTTGCAGGTCTCCACCTCTATTCGTTCCACTTCGGCTTGCCCATAGGACAGCAGCAGCAAGTTCTTGCAGAACATCCAGAGGTCAGGATAAGGCCCACTAACTTTTTGATGTAAAAAGACATCAACTTTGGATGGTGCTGAAGGAATGAAGGATATAAAATCCAAGCCTTTTGCCTCATTGTGCAGGTGATTATCAGACTGCTGGGATATTGCATCACCTGTAATTACATTAATTACAGTAGATTAGATGCAGATCAACAATGTCAATACACAGAATCACATGTAGAATAGGAAAGTGATTTATAACCCAATTTTCCTATGATACCATAAATGTGCAATCATTTTAATTTAATCTTGAGATATCTCTAGGCTCATCAAAGAAAATATAACTGGGCTGATGCTTCTTTTCAAACACCAAGAGTCGGTCTTCTAAATACTGCTAAAATCTACGTGTTAACACTATTCAGTTCAGGGACGGATTATGGGTTGTGTGGGCCCCTGGGTAAAACGTTCGCGAGGCCCCCCCCCACCACCACCACCTGCACCACCACCACAACCACCACAAGTCAAGGGCCCTTGGCAGCCAAACACCCTCCCTATAGGGTCAGGGGACCTTGTAGGCAGAGGATCAAAGAATGTAGGCCCTCTAAAATAGACAAACGAAAATACATTGCTGATAAGCGTTGCAAATTGTTTTGGGCTTGGGGCCCACGGGCCCCCTGCACCCCAAGGGCCCCTGGGCAGCGGCCCCGCTAACCCGGTTTGTAATCCGTCCCTGATTCAGTTAGATGTGAAAAAAGAAAAGCATAATTTAAAAATAATATTCTGAACTATCCTATTCTTATCCTATGATTTACCAGCAGATATCCTGCCTGCCAACCGATTCTCCTGCGCAAACTTCTGCATGAGATTTCTCCTTTTCTGCTGGCAGTTATCTGGCTGGTGTGCATTTTGTTTGGGTCCAAGCACGTCATCTCATGTACAATCGAGTACTTCAGAGGGCATTTATCCAAGGCCTTTTTGCACATTTTTGAGAGCACAATCTGGCAATTTTTTTTAATCTGAAGGACACCAAGGTCACTTCCACTGCCTTTGGCTCCTGACTGTCTCTGACAAAAAGATGGTTTGTCAAATTTCCAGAATCTTTCTGCACACTCAGCCCAAGGTTAACACTACCTCAGCTGTACATATCAAACCAGCTCAAACTCCATGTTATTCACATATTTTTTACTTCACAATTGTTTGATACATTTGTATGTAAAGATACCAGTGAATTCACAGAAGTCCCACCTTGATGACAGCCATTCCTATATCCACCTCCTTTGGACTGAGCCAGAGTTTTTGCCTGTACAACAGCTGTACATGTTGCTACACAACACTTAAACATTCTATTTCCTCAATGAACTATTTTTTTTGCAGCAAAAGCCATGAAGCAGCAATAAAATCTTTAAAATATGCTTACCAATAAATATGGTTCTCCCATTTAAACACATGTAAAGATAAACCATGGATATTTAAAAATCATGGGTTCGTTAATGAGTTTAAATGTTATTGAATGGCTTACCTTAAACTTCTCCAGTAAGTCTTCAGCGGTGGAGTGGCTCATGTACTGTGATCCCAGAACCAGGACTGCACTCGAGAGCCATTCTCATAATTCACCCAATACCTGACATGCACATCCAGTTGTTTTCTTTTGATGGTCCTGTTCATACTTACGTCAAACATGACAACGAAGCTCCCTTTTAATATATGGAGCGAGTCCAAATCGCGCAAGAAAAGCGGTTTTATCTTTACCACAAGTGACCCTGCGAGTCAGGGAACATCACCCTGGAGACGGTGTGAATGTCATCATTGGACGTATAGGAGTGATGTCGGCAAACCGTTTGCAAAGCCCATAGCACTTCTGCTTTCAGTGTGGGTTGAGGAGGATGTACTGAAGGCATTATTTGTCATGGGATCCGGAGACACTGCCAAAACGGGTGTAGGCCTATCTTTAGAGGTTGTACTTATCTCCACTGAATAAACATAAATCTGGGCTTATTCTATACTGAACAAAAATATAAACGCAACACTCTTGTTTCTGCTCCCATTTTTCATGAGATGGACTTAAAGACCTACAATTCATTCCAGATACACAATATTACCATTTCTCTCAAACATTTCTCACAAATCAGTCTAAATGTGTGATAGTGAGCACTTCTGCTTTGCTGAGATAATCCATCCCACCTCACAGGTGTGCCACATCAAGATGCTGATCTGACATCATGGGTAGTGCACAGGTGTACCTTATACTGCCCACAATAAAAGGCCACCCTGGAATGTGCAGTTTTTTGCTTTATTGGGGGTCTGGGGACTCAGAACCGGTCAGTATCTGGTGTGACCACCATTTGCCTCATGCAATGCAACACATCTTCTTCGCATAGAGTTTATCAGATTGTCAATTGTGGCCTGTGGAATGTTGGTCCACTCCTCTTCAATGGCTGTGCGAAGTTGTTGGATATTAGTGGGAACTGGTACACGCTGTCGTATACGCCGGTCAAGCACATCCCAAACAAGAGCAGCTGACCTGAGAAATAAGAAATAAGCTAAGCTGGAAACCTGGACCCTCCGACCAAGAATGCGTGAAGTACCCTCAGAAGGTCTACTAGAAGATGTACGTAGAAGACTACTACAGATCAGCTGATCTACACCACAGCAACAGTGATCCTTGAGCTGGAGCCGGACCGTCTTTGAAGACTCCGTAAATCTCCGTATAATAATATATATCTACGGGAACGAGAAAGGAGAAAGCAGAGAACAAGAACAAGATTTGTAAATGTAAGATTTGAAGGACCCCCGGCATGAAAAATAGAATAGTTCTCGTCATTAGTGAACATGTGTCTCGTCATTGTGTATCATGGACAGTAAGAGGGGGATCAATAGAGTGTTGTTATTATAACGTCTAAAAAGTCTGTCGATAAATCAATAAGAAAATAAATGAAGTCGTTTTCGCGAACACGCGAACAGGGGCCGGACCGACTGTAGGGGGCGTGGCCACTACCGTATTTTACTTCTCTTTCCCGCCGTCCTCCCGTATTAGTATTTTCCCGTAAATCTCCCTTATATTATATAGTTGCTGGATAGTGTAGTGGTAAGATCGCCGCCTTTCACACGGGAGACCGGGGTTCGAATCCCGGTTGTGGCCAAAAATATATTTTATATATTTTATATATTTATATTTATATTTATATTATATTTTATATAATTTATATTATTTTATATTTCCTGTCTTAAAATGTAAGGGATACTGGAGCCTCCCGTTTTGGCCGGGAAACTACCGTATTTTACTTCTCTTTCCCGCCGTCCTCCCGTATTAGTATTTTCCCGTAAATCTCCCTTATATTATATAGTTGCTGGATAGTGTAGTGGTAAGATCGCCGCCTTTCACACGGGAGACCGGGGTTCGAATCCCGGTTGTGGCCAAAAATATATTTTATATATTTTATATATTTATATTTATATTTAAAAGCCTGAGGCGACAGTGGCAAGGAAACTCCCTCTAGCAGGAAGAAACCTTGAGTGGAACCTAGACTCAGAAGGGGACCCCATCCTCCTCTGGGCGACCAAGGAGCATGAAACTGCATTTACATTGACATTCATTAGAGTTCATATAGTTATAAAGTCCCAGTTGGTTTCATGTAGTTATATCCAGGAGTCCAGGTGCGGGTTCACACGGTGTAGTCGGCTCGGTATCAGCTCGAAAAAGAGAAGATGGAGAAGAGTTATTGCCCTACACCTAACCGGCAGGACTAAAGCAACTATGACAGCCTGCCTAAAAGAGTGACCTGGAAGGAAGCACAGGCATGAGGGTTTACAGAGGTTTTGGCGTCAAGCCACCTCCCATCCACAGCTTAAGTGATCGGCGAGAGTGGCAGGACGACAGCACCAATCCCCCCTTTCCCCTTCAATCTCAAATAACTATGAACCTCCAGATTTCCCATTCACCTTAGAAAAGAAGATTTAACTATCCAAAAGACTGGCGAAAGAGGTACATCTTAAGCCTTGACTTAAAAGCAGAGATTGTGTCTGAGTTCCGAACACTAATAGGAAGTTTATTCCATAGCTGTGGTGCTTTATGAGCAAATGCTCTTCCCCCAAAGGTAATGTTCTTTATTCTGGGTACGGATAGAATACCTCCATCTCGTCATCTAAGTGTATGATTCGGAACGCAAATGAGGTCACTCACATACTGCGGTGCAAGACCATTTACAGCTTTATAGGTTAAGAGCAGTGTTTTGTAGTCAACACGAAATCTAACTGGCAGCCAGTGCAGTGAAGATAAAATTGGGGTAATATGATTATATGTTTTAGTTTAACTATTGCTAGTAGCGGTTCAATCAATGCTGGGAGCATCGCTGAATAATTTTGATGGAACAGGTTCTAGCATACAAGTAGATGAATTTGAAGATAAAATTAAGTACATCAGTTCTGACTGGTTAACCAATATTCAATATTCAAAATGTTCTGTTTAATTGAGCATATTTTTGGTCAAAAAGTTTCATAAAGTCGTCACTGGAAAATAACCAGTGGTCTGGTTATTAGTCAGCTTGGACACCATAGTAAATAGGAATCTAGGATTATTTTTGTTTATTTCAATTAGTTCTGATAGATACTAGATGATTTGGCGGCACTAAGAGCCTTTTTGTAGCTACCCATAGCCTCTTTCCATGCTAGTTCGAACACCACTAGTTTAGTATGATGCCACTTACATTCTGTAAGGACATAAAACTTATAGGTCCTGCAGGCCCCAACTCTGATCAGCCTGCATCAGTCTATTTCAGAGCTCCGCTGGCCCAGGCAAGACTGGACTCAACTCGTCAAACCACCCCTTTTAAGGAAGGCAAAGGCCTGCCGGCTCCTGAGAGACTGGATAGGAATAACTGGAGCAGCACAGAAAAAGCAAGACCTTTCACCCCCGGAGTGACCAGAGTTCCACAATCAATCCACAGCAACAACAGCTGTCAGCCTCCAGACACAGACACCTTTTCCACTATAAACAGGATAACTCAGCACACATAGATGTTAGGGACAAATACACGCATGTTTGGTCTCGTTTGAATAGGCATGAGACGAGGAGTATTATACTCTCAGATTTAAGGCAGTATAGCTTTTCCTAAGAGAAATACAGAAACTTCGGCTCAACCCACCAAACTGAGAGAGATTCTCTCATGGTAGAACAAGGGAATTACAACCACCCCCTAAAGTGATCTGATTGGCTGGGGACTTGAGAACCAAGGTCAGCAATGCCCCTAAAATTAACCATTGACCGAAATTAGTCAGTCTTCAGAAACATGCCATCACCTGGTCTGGATACTTAAGGAAGGGCTTCAGAAGTAGTCGGGGAGTCACTCTGTAATCAGAGCTCCCGCAGAGAACTGGGTGAAAGTCTATCTGTAGTCAGATACTTTCCACAGAACTTTGTTCACTCTCAGCTGAGGAATGTGAATACATGATATGAAGACAACTGGATCACAACTGGATCACGGGGGAATCATAAGCAGGGAAGAACACACAGGCAAACAGCAGCAGCAACATTAAAGGCAGGACTGAGAAGCACATTTATACAAGGCTAAGCAGGGAGCAAACTAGAGGCACCTGAAATGAGTAACACAAGGGCAGGAAGGAGAGGTAAAACAAACGCGGAACAGGCATGGCACGTTATACCACACTAGGGAGGAAACGGGAGGTTCAGGAGGGCAGGGTGTGGCAGGGATCCGTTTCAAAATTTAATTTTGGCTTGTACAAACCTTGGTAAAAGCTGCAAAAGATCGATCAACCACTTTCTGAGCTATTGTCTTAACAAACAAAGCATCTGTTGGGGTGGCGGTGTCTGGGGAATACCATGTGTAATACACCTTGTGAAGATTTATATGTAAAACAAAATATTTTTTGATTCTATCACACATATAGAAATTATCCATCCATCCATTTTCCAAACCGCTTATCCTATTGGGTCGCGGGGGGTCCGGAGCCTATCCCAGAATCAATGGGCACGAGGCAGGGAACAACCCAGGATGGGGGGCCAGCCCATCGCAGGGCACACTCACACACCATCCACTCACACACACACACCTACGGGCAATTCAGCAACTCCAATTAGCCCCAGCATGTTTTTGGACTGTGGGGGGAAACCGGAGTACCCAGAGGAAACCCCACAACGACATGGGGAGAACATGCAAACTCCACACACATGTGACCCAGGCGGAGACACGAACCCGGGTCCCAGAGGTGTGAGGCGACAGTGCTAACCACTGCACCACCATGCCGCCCCTTATAGAAATTATTCTAGGTTTAAATAGTAATTTAGCTGAGTAACTAGGCTGAAATTCTAGATAGTTGCAATTTTAAGAATTATTACTATTATTCACAGCTTTTAAGCATGCAGTTGGATGACGGATGGATGGATATTCAGCCACCAGAAATGCCAATTGTTGTTAAGAGGATCAAAGTCTGCAAAGTAGTATGCAGGGTTTAAGGCCAGAACACAGCATACTCTCCGACAGAAAGCATAAAGTTCACTGGGGGAATTTCTGTGGCCACTGCCTGAACAGCATGTGTGGAGAATGTTTATGAGGGTCGAGCCATGCAGAGCTGCTGGCCCTGGCATGTAATGATGAATCACAAATCAGTTAAAAATCGGTGCAAATGCATGAAGATTTAAACCGGCTGATGTGGAAAATGAATCACTATTGTAGGAGTACTTCACAGTACTTTAACAGAAAAACTGGTGTAATATTACATTTGATTTCACAATGTGAGTTTGACGTCAGATGTCACTGCGTATCACGTCGACATCGTACGTCAGTTTTTGGTTTTGAGCGAACGCGAGATGATGAATGAATTTGAAACTGAGGACGGCACAGTGGTTAGTGCTGGCTTCGGTCCAGGGCCCTTTCTGTGTGGAGTTCGCATGCTCTCCCCGTTTTCGCCGGGGACTCCAGGTTCCTCCCACGGTCCAAAAGCATGCAGGATAGGTTGACTGGTGAGTCTAAATTGGCCCTGTAGTTGTGTGAGTGTGTGCGACCTGCGGTGTGTAGGTGACTGCCTGGGCTTGGTTCCTGTCTGCGCCCCTTGTTCCCGGGATAGGCTCCGGTCTCCCCCGCGATCTCAGTTGGGATTAAGTGGTTTCAGAAAATGGATGGATGGACGCACCGCCCGATCTTCAATTGGCGGTGTGGCAGCATATTAGCTTTCCGGTAATCACAAACGAGGAGGAAACAGCGAGAAAAGCACAGACAAGACATAAACTGCATGCAAACATTGTAATAGACTGATAACATACACAAACAGGTCCACTGGCACCACCGTGAGCTGAGTGAAGATTATTAAAAGGGCAAAGCACGCTAAAAAGCTGCACATGCAAACCTTAGCTTATTTATTTGATTTATTTTTTTTTATTTACTTATTTTGATTTGGGATTTTTTTCAACAGTATTTTATTCAAATTCAGTTGCACTGTTCACAACAGTGTCAACAGTTCAGAAAGATAAATATAAGAATATTTTTGAATATATTTGTCTGCAGCTCATTCTGCAAAAAATGAGAAAATTGTATCGTGAACTCAGAATCGTGAATCGTATCAAATGGTGAGTTGAATGTATCGTTACATCCCTAGTTCTTACAGTAGTACTATGGTATGGTGGAGCCACATGACAGGAAGGCAGTACATTGCGAAGTCTGTTAAGAACATCATTCGCACTGAACTGCCCTCCATTGACCAGCTGTACTTTAACTGCCACAGTAACAAGGTTCAGTCTATAATCCAGGACTCTGACCACCATCCACAAACACTGACTAGCAGATTCATGAACAGCTTCATTCGCCAAACAATTCAAACCTGCAGCTTTTGCATCCCCTGTAACAGTCATTTCCACGGCAGCTGCACTGTACAGCTGTTACTGCACTTTATCCACCACTGACCACGTATCATCCAGTTTTGTCCTGCTTTGTATCGCACTGTTTCTGCACCATGTTGTCTTGTACTCCCTTGTGTTGTTATGCACCATCTGTGTTGTTCTGAGCAGTGCCATGATGCAATATTACAAAAAGATCTTGAGGAAATGCAGAGTTCTGGAGGAGATTCTCACAGATCATGGCATGTGTTTATACTGAAGAAACTGTACAAATTGCTAGACATAAAACACAGGACTGGCAACTGTGGTACGTTTTAACACCTTGATAAAAAACTTAAAATCCATAGTAAGTAGGACAACCTCATAGAACCTTTACTAGTCATTGTTCAGAAGATTAACACGGATTAAAAACCATTACTATGAAAGCACGCTAATCAGTTAAGTTGATTATGTGGAGAGAGAGAAAAAAAACTGTCTTTGAAAAAGATCAACCATAGAACGAAGCTGCAGCATTGACACCCCCTAGTGGTGATTTGAAGATAGTTCTGTCTGTAGCAGCTAAGCAGTAGATTTGGCGTCAGGTGCCATGACAAACTCAGTGCTGCTCGGTTTGAACGGCAGAAGCACAAAAATAAAGGGGGCATCTACTGCACGCCCCCCACCCTTGAAAATGGTACAAATTATCATGCAACAGTTTTCTTAAGTAAGTCTTTTTGGGCGTCTGCAGAAACCTCCACGATGCGATTGCCCTGATTAAGAAGTGCGCAGCGGATACAATTTGGGATGCATCGTTCATCCGATTTATTAATATATAATTATTAGTATGTCTATATTATTTTAGAAACGTTACTTGACGAATATTTTTCATTGAGATTGATTCCCCGTTTAAAATTTTGGTGACACTTCATATTTTTTAAGAGAGACAGACAATTTGACGCATGCAATTTGCAGAAATATGTTGTGCCGCTATAAAGTACACAGGCAGCATGACAAACATAAGTACTCACTGAAGCCACGACATACGCCCGGCTGGCCCCAGCGGTACCCCTAAGAAGAAGGCTTTTTTCACAACCCACGACCATCACGAGGGCAAAAAAAACTGAATAGCCTAGAATTTAGTTAATTACAAGGCACATATTTATTGGAGCAAGAGCTCTAACATAAAACTACCTTGTAATTATAAAGTATTATGGCTGTGAACAATGTACAAACAGGCACAGAAAGTAAAATACTCCAAAAATGCAAAGAACCTAAATATTTTTGTTTCCACCGATTCACTCTTGATGTGTTAGGAGTCACAGTTCAGTAGCCTATTCTTCAGTATCTGCATTTAAGACCACCAACTGCTCTTTCTCCTCCTTCGCTCGTCGGCTCAGAGTATTGGACTTGGTAAGTAATGTTGCCCTTTTGGTTCCAGCAGCACTCTCTGCTTCCTCTGCCATGTGCTCAGCATCCTTTTGTAAACTCTCACATACACTTTCCAGTGAGACTCTCTTCCTCTTGAGTTCCTCAAGTTTTCTTTTTTGCTTTTCGCTCATCTTTCACCTTTGGTCAGAGGCGCTTTGGTTGCTCCCCCACACACTCTGACATGGTCGCATATAAGCCTCTGTGCAACAACTGTTTCCTCTGATAAGTTGCAGGTCTCCACCTCTATTCGTTCCACTTCGGCTTGCCCATAGGACAGCAGCAGCAAGTTCTTGCAGAACATCCAGAGGTCAGGATAAGGCCCACTAACTTTTTGATGTAAAAAGACATCAACTTTGGATGGTGCTGAAGGAATGAAGGATATAAAATCCAAGCCTTTTGCCTCATTGTGCAGGTGATTATCAGACTGCTGGGATATTGCATCACCTGTAATTACATTAATTACAGTAGATTAGATGCAGATCAACAATGTCAATACACAGAATCACATGTAGAATAGGAAAGTGATTTATAACCCAATTTTCCTATGATACCATAAATGTGCAATCATTTTAATTTAATCTTGAGATATCTCTAGGCTCATCAAAGAAAATATAACTGGGCTGATGCTTCTTTTCAAACACCAAGAGTCGGTCTTCTAAATACTGCTAAAATCTACGTGTTAACACTATTCAGTTCAGGGACGGATTATGGGTTGTGTGGGCCCCTGGGTAAAACGTTCGCGAGGCCCCCCCCCACCACCACCACCTGCACCACCACCACAACCACCACAAGTCAAGGGCCCTTGGCAGCCAAACACCCTCCCTATAGGGTCAGGGGACCTTGTAGGCAGAGGATCAAAGAATGTAGGCCCTCTAAAATAGACAAACGAAAATACATTGCTGATAAGCGTTGCAAATTGTTTTGGGCTTGGGGCCCACGGGCCCCCTGCACCCCAAGGGCCCCTGGGCAGCGGCCCCGCTAACCCGGTTTGTAATCCGTCCCTGATTCAGTTAGATGTGAAAAAAGAAAAGCATAATTTAAAAATAATATTCTGAACTATCCTATTCTTATCCTATGATTTACCAGCAGATATCCTGCCTGCCAACCGATTCTCCTGCGCAAACTTCTGCATGAGATTTCTCCTTTTCTGCTGGCAGTTATCTGGCTGGTGTGCATTTTGTTTGGGTCCAAGCACGTCATCTCATGTACAATCGAGTACTTCAGAGGGCATTTATCCAAGGCCTTTTTGCACATTTTTGAGAGCACAATCTGGCAATTTTTTTTAATCTGAAGGACACCAAGGTCACTTCCACTGCCTTTGGCTCCTGACTGTCTCTGACAAAAAGATGGTTTGTCAAATTTCCAGAATCTTTCTGCACACTCAGCCCAAGGTTAACACTACCTCAGCTGTACATATCAAACCAGCTCAAACTCCATGTTATTCACATATTTTTTACTTCACAATTGTTTGATACATTTGTATGTAAAGATACCAGTGAATTCACAGAAGTCCCACCTTGATGACAGCCATTCCTATATCCACCTCCTTTGGACTGAGCCAGAGTTTTTGCCTGTACAACAGCTGTACATGTTGCTACACAACACTTAAACATTCTATTTCCTCAATGAACTATTTTTTTTGCAGCAAAAGCCATGAAGCAGCAATAAAATCTTTAAAATATGCTTACCAATAAATATGGTTCTCCCATTTAAACACATGTAAAGATAAACCATGGATATTTAAAAATCATGGGTTCGTTAATGAGTTTAAATGTTATTGAATGGCTTACCTTAAACTTCTCCAGTAAGTCTTCAGCGGTGGAGTGGCTCATGTACTGTGATCCCAGAACCAGGACTGCACTCGAGAGCCATTCTCATAATTCACCCAATACCTGACATGCACATCCAGTTGTTTTCTTTTGATGGTCCTGTTCATACTTACGTCAAACATGACAACGAAGCTCCCTTTTAATATATGGAGCGAGTCCAAATCGCGCAAGAAAAGCGGTTTTATCTTTACCACAAGTGACCCTGCGAGTCAGGGAACATCACCCTGGAGACGGTGTGAATGTCATCATTGGACGTATAGGAGTGATGTCGGCAAACCGTTTGCAAAGCCCATAGCACTTCTGCTTTCAGTGTGGGTTGAGGAGGATGTACTGAAGGCATTATTTGTCATGGGATCCGGAGACACTGCCAAAACGGGTGTAGGCCTATCTTTAGAGGTTGTACTTATCTCCACTGAATAAACATAAATCTGGGCTTATTCTATACTGAACAAAAATATAAACGCAACACTCTTGTTTCTGCTCCCATTTTTCATGAGATGGACTTAAAGACCTACAATTCATTCCAGATACACAATATTACCATTTCTCTCAAACATTTCTCACAAATCAGTCTAAATGTGTGATAGTGAGCACTTCTGCTTTGCTGAGATAATCCATCCCACCTCACAGGTGTGCCACATCAAGATGCTGATCTGACATCATGGGTAGTGCACAGGTGTACCTTATACTGCCCACAATAAAAGGCCACCCTGGAATGTGCAGTTTTTTGCTTTATTGGGGGTCTGGGGACTCAGAACCGGTCAGTATCTGGTGTGACCACCATTTGCCTCATGCAATGCAACACATCTTCTTCGCATAGAGTTTATCAGATTGTCAATTGTGGCCTGTGGAATGTTGGTCCACTCCTCTTCAATGGCTGTGCGAAGTTGTTGGATATTAGTGGGAACTGGTACACGCTGTCGTATACGCCGGTCAAGCACATCCCAAACAAGAGCAGCTGACCTGAGAAATAAGAAATAAGCTAAGCTGGAAACCTGGACCCTCCGACCAAGAATGCGTGAAGTACCCTCAGAAGGTCTACTAGAAGATGTACGTAGAAGACTACTACAGATCAGCTGATCTACACCACAGCAACAGTGATCCTTGAGCTGGAGCCAGACCGTCTTTGAAGACTCCGTAAATCTCCGTATAATAATATATATCTACGGGAACGAGAAAGGAGAAAGCAGAGAACAAGAACAAGATTTGTAAATGTAAGATTTGAAGGACCCCCGGCATGAAAAATAGAATAGTTCTCGTCATTAGTGAACATGTGTCTCGTCATTGTGTATCATGGACAGTAAGAGGGGGATCAATAGAGTGTTGTTATTATAACGTCTAAAAAGTCTGTCGATAAATCAATAAGAAAATAAATGAAGTCGTTTTCGCGAACACGCGAACAGGGGCCGGACCGACTGTAGGGGGCGTGGCCAGAGACAGCCATAGCTGTCAAGTCTCCCGTTTTGGCCGGGAAACTACCGTATTTTACTTCTCTTTCCCGCCGTCCTCCCGTATTAGTATTTTCCCGTAAATCTCCCTTATATTATATAGTTGCTGGATAGTGTAGTGGTAAGATCGCCGCCTTTCACACGGGAGACCGGGGTTCGAATCCCGGTTGTGGCCAAAAATATATTTTATATATTTTATATATTTATATTTATATTTATATTATATTTTATATAATTTATATTATTTTATATTTCCTGTCTTAAAATGTAAGGGATACTGGAGCCTCCCGTTTTGGCCGGGAAACTACCGTATTTTACTTCTCTTTCCCGCCGTCCTCCCGTATTAGTATTTTCCCGTAAATCTCCCTTATATTATATAGTTGCTGGATAGTGTAGTGGTAAGATCGCCGCCTTTCACACGGGAGACCGGGGTTCGAATCCCGGTTGTGGCCAAAAATATATTTTATATATTTTATATATTTATATTTATATTTATATTATATTTTATATAATTTATATTATTTTATATTTCCTGTCTTAAAATGTAAGGGATACTGGAGCCTCCCGTTTTGGCCGGGAAACTACCGTATTTTACTTCTCTTTCCCGCCGTCCTCCCGTATTATTTTCCCGTAAATCTCCCTTATAATATATATATATATATATTATATTATATAGTTGCTGGATAGTGTAGTGGTAAGATCGCCGCCTTTCACACGGGAGACCGGGGTTCGAATCCCGGTTGTGGCCAGAAACAACTGCTATCACAACTAGAGATTGATGAGGTACAACACGATTGCTACGACAAGGGGGAGCCAGGACGACAGGTCAGGGGGGAGATATCATCATCCCCACATTCCGAGATTGGGTACCAAGCCCCATATATATTAGTAGGCTGAATACAAGAGAGACTAGTAGGCTGAATACAAGAGCAGCTGACCTGAGAAATAAGAAATAAGCTAAGCTGGACCAAGAATGCGTGAAGTACCCTCAGAAGGTCTACGTAGAAGACTACTACAGATCAGCTGATCCACAGCAACAGTGATCCTGGAGCCGGACCGTCTTTGAAGACTCCGTAAATCTCCGTATAATAATATATATCTACGGGAACGAGAAAGATAAAAATAATAATAAAATAATTTAATAATAAGAGAAAAATAAGAGTCGTCATTAGTTCTCGATAGAATAGTTCTCTACTGTATCATGGACAGTAATCAATAGAGTGTTGTTATTATAACGTCTAAAAAGTCTGTCGATAAATCAATAAGAAAATAAATGAAGTCGTTTTCGCGAACACGCGAACAGGGGCCGGACCGACTGTAGGGGGCGTGGCCAGAGACAGCCATAGCTGTCCCGTTCCCGTTTTGGCCGGGAAACTACCGTATTTTACTTCTCTTTCCCGCCGTCCTCCCGTATTAGTATTTTCCCGTAAATCTCCCTTATATTATATAGTTGCTGGATAGTGTAGTGGTAAGACGGGAGACGGGGTTTCACACGGGAGACCGGGGTTCGAATCCCGGTTGTGGCCAAAAATATATTTTATATATTTTATATATTTATATTATTTTATATTTCCTGTCTTAAAATGTAAGGGATACTGGAGCCTGGTTGCGGATGGCTCACGGCGGGTGCCGGAAAATTTCCTTTATTTTCAAATCCAAACCTTGACAGGTATGCTGCTGTTCCAAATCATGGGTGCATGTTACAAGTGCGGAACATATTTTAACTTAGTACTAACTTAGCATCATATTTGATCTGATTCGACTGAATATCCCAGGTTTCCATCTCTCATGCATCTGGTGTGACGTGTTTTCAGACTCTCAGGCTGGCGCAAAGAAATCTTACGGGAATTGAACGTCTCACTCCGGCCAGCTGACCAAAGTTCGGTAACCTTGGTATTGTGTGTAGGAGATTCGCTATAACTATAATTTCGTTCTCCATTTACATGCCCGTAGTGTCTTTAAGTGTTATGTAGTTTTGCCTGAAACGCAAAAATAAAACAAAGCAATTAAAGCCGATCAGTGGCTCAAATTGTGCTGTAGCGATTGAAGAACTTTTGTCGGAAGTTGGATTCGAACTTGGGATGCCTTACTTGGGAGAACAGAATACCAGAATAGAGTAGGTTAAGTCCAGCCTTGGCTTCCAAGCTGACGTTTTTCTACATATGTGCTTGTGTATCATGGACAGTAAGAGGGGGCAGGCAAGGAGAGAATTTCTCTCTTTGGGGATCAATAGAGTGTTGTTATTATAACGTCTAAAAAGTATGATGGTCTGTCGATAAATCAATAAGAAAATAAATGAAGTCGTTTTCGCGAACACGCCGAATTATAACTATAATTTCGTTCTCCATTTACATGCCCGTAGTGTCTTTAACCGGCTGCACAAACTGGATCCGCCTCCATTACGACACAACTTTGCCCTTATTGGCTTAAGAATTTAGTCACATACATGACGTATATCTGCTATTTCTCCCGAGAAGCAGGTAAAGCAGTGGTAACTGCTTTGTAGTTAATTTACCTGGTAAAATTAAGTTTAAATAAATGATATAAATACTGTAATAGTACTCGTGAGCTTTGTTTATTTGTTATTAGTTATTGTAATGTTGCGCTGCTTTATTTGTTTAATCGTCTAGTCTGTGGAGACATTCAAGTTAATCAAATAAGAATTGCACTGTACACTGTACATGACCATAAAAACTTTGTATCCTTGAAATAAATGTTTTTGATCTTTTCCTTGGCAGTTATCTTTTTACACAGGGCCTCTATGTACACGATAGTTTTTTTTTTCACGACTAACAGTATGGATCAGGAGTTGGTTATTGTAAAAGAAGTAATGTGCATGCAGGTGATATTTGTATAGATTTATCCACACCCTTGTAGCAGTGCTGCCATTGCAGTCAGATCTCGCAAACTAGGAGTATTAGTTGTCTTTATTTCTCTTTATTTCTTGACGCCAACCCTCTCCATTAATCCGGGCTTGGGACTGGCACCTACCTGAGCTGGCTTGCTCCCTTAAGTGGCTGGGTTAGGCTAAACTATATATATATATTTACCAAGACTACAATAAAACATCTCGAAATGTGTAGTCTAGCAAAACGCAGTTTAAAGAAGGTAGCCTACCTGGCGAAATTGCAAACAAATTAAGGGCGTTAGGCAGCCTTTAGATCCTACCCATCATGCACTGCAGTTTTTTGCTAATTCCTCAAATGGAAAACTGTCCATCCATCCATCCATTTTCCAAACCGCTTATCCTACTGGATCGCGGGGGGTCTGGAGCCTATCCCGGAAGCAATGGGCACGAGACAGGGAACAACTCAGGATGGCGGGCCAGCCCATCGCAGGGCACACTCACACACTATTCACTCACGCATACACTCCTATGGGCAATTTAGCAACTCCAATTAGCCTCAGCATGTTTTTGGACTGTGGGGGAAACCAGAGTACCCGGAGGAAACCCCACGATGACATGGGTAGAACATGCAAACTCCACACACATGTGACCCAGGTGGAGACTCGAACCCGGGCCCTAGAGGTGTGAGGCAACAGTGCTAACCACTGCACCACCATGCTGCCCCCTAAATGGAAAACCATTAAATACAAAAGGAAAACAAAAGTGCTGTAAGACTGTATACTTATGTGTATGTTAGTAAAGGCTGTAGCTGACACAACGGACCCCACTAATTAGAAAGGGGTAATTGTACACATGTGGCATCCAGTATGTTCTTCTATAACAGTTTTTAAAAAAAAAAAAAAACTCACATTACACAAATTGGCACTATCAAAACGAGGATTATGGGGAAAATGGGGACTGTGATGGAGATTACATACACGTAGGCATGGTATTTAGTTTTTTTTTAATCTGGTCACCTTCCAGAGTAATTGTAAACTAAAACCATCTTCACCCTATTTGATTCTTTATAAATGGACAATCAGTCGTGCAGTAAATGGGGGTATAGAGAGACACAGAGCTTGTCTAACAAGAAACCCTGGGAAGCTAACATTAATAGGGTGGGTATGGATAGCAAAACCATTGATACAGATTACAGATTTATATCTCACCTGAACCCTGGCGGGCTCCGTGCCAATAGGGGTTGGGATTAGGGTTAGTTAACTTAAGTAGTAATATTGATGTGTATATTCTCCTATTCTCCAGTCAGTGAATCGTGAAACGTAATGTTAATATGTTTCTATACCTATATGTTCTGCTTAAAAACCCATAAAGGCAAGCACAGTGTTTAGACATTCTGTTACTTAGACTAGTAAACACTAAGATCCTTCAGCTTTCAATTAACCTGACACAACAGTCTAAACAACAAATGTGTGCCATGTCATTTGTCATCTTTACATCTTGTATCCTTTATATGGTAATTGGATTTTCAAGGTGGAATTGCAGGTCGATCATTTTAAGGATCTAGATGTAAACCTCCCTGGTGTTGCTTTAATATTTTTTTTGCACAATTTGCTTCACACACTTCCTCCAGCAGAGAAGCTTACAATACTACACCCCACCAAATGACTGGATGATGCCTTTTTATTTAAGGTCTGGCTGTGAGCCTCGATTACCGATACACTATCTTCAGGCTCCTGCCGGGATCAGTCAGTATGGTGGACCTTTGGAGGAATGGGTACAAAACCATCAGGAAAGTTTGCAGGTGCTTCAAGAGTATGTGAAGGCTTAGTTGGAGGAACAAGCCACACCACGAAATCGGAAACACAATGAGTTGGTTAATGATTAGGGGTTTGATGAAGGTCAGCTGGTGTGTTTGCGGAACCATGTTCGAGGTAAAATACAGGATCATTGGGATGCCTGTTTGTATATGGTAGTTCGGTGTCCCCAAGATCAGGGTGCAGTTTACTCTGCAACTCCAATGGAGGGGGACGGGGTTGTCCGTCAAGTTCACCGAACAGAGTTGCGTCCAGTACCACAGGGGGTTGTTATGTCAGGGGAAGATGTTCTGGTAATGTCTCCTGAGTCTGGGTTGCCCACAGGGGCAACAGAAATGGAATCGGATGAGGACTCTGTGGTTTTACGGGGACAGGGCTGGTGGGAGGGGTCGCAATAGAGCATCCACAAGTAGGCCTCGTATAATGGAGGAGGTTATGTCCCCCCCGAGGTGTAGAGACCAGTTAAACGTTCGGTGAGGTCCACCACTGGTCATCATACCAACCCTTATAAGTTACCACGGTCAGTGAATGATCGTTCGGTTGAGGAGGAAGACCAGTGGTTTGGGGATAGAATTCTTAGCTGTGATCGTTGGGTCATCAATTTCATTTTGGGGGATGGATTGTAGCCAGGCAATTATAGGCAGGTATAGGAACTGCAGTTCGGACTGGAGGCATAGCCGGGGCGAGATGGCTGTGCATGTTCCGATGGTAGGGCATATTGGCAAAGGAGCAGGCACGGGAAAGACAGGCAGGGTCCTGATAGATTTGGGGGAGCATCGGCGGGCATATTGAATTTGCAGTGTAGCAGCCTTTCTGTTTGCTTGTTTCAGGGGTGAACAATCTTATCCGCAAAGGGCCGGTGTGTATGCAGGTTTTCGCTGCAACTCCCTAATTAGATTTCTAATTAGAGGACTGATTAGCTGAAGAGTCCTCATACCTGGTTTTGAAGAGCTGACCTAAAGGTTACCCCAAAAACCTGTTTTTTTTTTGTTTGAATGGGGCAGTGAGTCATGGGGTAAACTACTGTTCTTTAGGGGTTTTCAAGGTGGAATTACGGGTCGATAATTTTAAGGATCAGGTTGTAAACCTCCCTGGTGTTGCTTTAATATGTTTTATCTGAGGTTGTATCGTGTATTATCAAGCCAGCCGGCTTAGTGGCCTCGGGAGCGGGGTTTAGTGGGAGCAGCTGGCTAGTTTTATTTTCTTTTTTGTTTGTGTCTTTTTCTTTGTTGTATGTATATTTTGGGTTCATTATTAGGCAGGCTGGGCCTTTTGGCACCTGTAGTCTGGGTGCTGGATTGCCCATAGGGGTCTTTTTTATTGCTGTGATTTGCTGTGTCATTCACTAGTGTGATTTGTGCTGGATGTGTTTTTAAGGTTGTGCTGTGGCGTGTACCTGAGCAAACTTTGGGCAACCTGTTCTCTTGTTGGCTTTATTGACAAAGGGTGGATTAGTCTAATTACGGCCTGCTACAAATAGCTGCATATAACGTATAAAAAAAATCACCTTATGGGTGCTCCGTAGGGTAGCAAGATCTTGAGTTTTTTTTACAGTACTCGGGTACGTTTTAAAATTTTCGACCAATCAGCAAACATTATTCTGACAGCATAGCTGGGAAACCAATGAAAAGTGAGTGCAACGTTCTAGAACTTGACTTCGGGTTGACGCTCCCTATAAAAGAGCTGGGTACTGCTTCAAGGCGTTCAGTTGGCGCTACCTCCTGATAGAGTAGCACTGTACGGCTCTTGTTCCGTAAAACAACATCAAAAGGATGAAAAAAAAAACAATATTTAAAGAAGACGAAAAAAATCAATTTTTAAAGAAGACGAAAAAAACATCGTCTAAAAAAATAAGCCAAAAAAATAATATCCGAAGAAGGAAAAACATGCAAAGTAAAAAAAAACAAACAAAAATAAAAAACAATATCCAAAGAAGAAGGAAAAAAACATCCAAAGGGAGAAAAGAAGAACTGAAGGGCCAACGAGGTAGGAGGAAATACAAATTTCGTTTCAGCACCGTTGGAGTGCCAAGCCGTGAAAAGCATTTGGCCAGAAGACAAGGTAAGTGTTGTATCTGTTATTTTAAAACAGCGCTTTTCAAAATGCTGCTTTATAATCGTTTGAGATCGTTAGCCAGTGTGACAGCTGAAGGCTTTTTGAGTTTACCAACATAAAGTTTTATTTCTGTATTAGGACATTGTCAGGAACAATGATGTGTTCATCGCTATGATGTGGTCAAAAAGCGATGCATTGAATCTTAGAAACATTTGTGATTTTTCAAACGATGCTTTTCCTTTTATTTAATCAGTAAAATTTCCATCGGTTTTATATAGTGCCCCTTGAAATATGTCTTTAGCTCATTTTCCGGGCATTTTACTAGAATGCATCCTGAGAAATACACAAGCTCTGCTGCATTTCCGTGCCTCGATGTTTAGTGCCGAGTATAATTGTTGCAGTTGCCTTTTATATATTCCATGAGACCTGTTGGTACCAAGAGAAGTGTGAGACTGTCAGGGTGAATTTATCATACAATCGCACGCATAAATACCTGAGGGTTGCCAGTCCTTTTGCGTTGTTACAGGAGGACTAGAGCTGACGAGTGTGTTTCTACACACTATCAAGGGCATTGTAGTACAGTTTTCTCAGGTGGGAGAATGCTGCCGATCTCCTATTTGACAATACAGCCCTTGATATATTAGAATATTACAGAACTAGAAGCCTTTTGCAAGGAAGAATGTGAGAAAATCCCAAGTACAAGAACTGAAAGCCTTTCAGCTGGCTATAAGAAGCGCTTGTAAGCTGTGATATCTGGCAGAGGAGGTGTTACTAAGTACTGATTACGTAGGGTGCCCAAACTTTTGCAGAGTGCCATAATAATGTTTTTATTTTGTAATTTTGTTCAATTTATGGCATAAAAAGTAACTATTCATCAATGTTTGCTGAAAATATTGTGTATTTTTCCCCCAGTTCCTAAAGAGACTGTATTAACTGATATTGTTGCTTTTGTAATTGAAAAGATGTTATTTGTCAAGGGGTGCCAAACCTTTGCATAAGACTGTACACAGTGTGTGTATGTGTTTATGTGAGTGTGTGTCTGTGTGTGTGTGTGTATATATATATATGTGTGTGTGTGTATATATTTCTGTATATGCATGTGTATATATATATTTATATATAGTTCACACACATTCAAACTTATTTGAATACACATTCAAAATTATTTTTATTATTATTATTTTCGTTTTTTTTTTTTTTTTGTGTTTTAAAATTTTTTATTTTTGCAATGGAAATAAAAATAAAGCAGTCCTCCGTAGAGGAGGGGTGGTGGAGGGAATATATATATATATATACATATATATAAAATAATTGTCACACAACTGGGGTGACATGCCTATCCTGCTCACCCAATTTTAGTGCACTTTAGTTATGCATAATGACCTTCTAGTCTCGATACACCCATATATATATATGTATATATATATATAGTTTTTTTTGTTTTTTTTTTTGCAATAGACAATAAAAATAACGCAGTTCTCCATAAAGGAGGGATGGTGGATGGAATATATATATACATATATATAAAATAATTGTCACACAACCTGGGTGACATGCCTTGCCTGCTCACCCAGTTTTAGTGCACCTTAGTTATTCATAATGACCATCTAGTCTCGATACACCCATAAATATATATGTATATATATATAGTTTTTTTTGTTTTTTTTTTGCAATAGACAATAAAAATAACGCAGTTCTCCATAAAGGAGGGATGGTGGATGGAATATATATATACATATATATAAAATAATTGTCACACAACTTGGGTGACATGCCTTGCCTGCTCACCCAATTTTAGTGCAACTTAGTTATCCATAATGACCAACTAGTCTCGATACACCCATATATATATATATATATATGTACATATATATATAGTTTTTTTATTAGCAATAGAAAAGAAAAATAACGCAGTTCTCCGTAAAGGAGGGATGGTGGATGGAATATATATATATATATATATACATTTATATAAAATAATTGTCACACAACCTGGGTGACATGCCTTGCCTGCTCACCCAATTTTAGTGCACTTTAGTTATCCATAATGACCATCTAGTCTCGATACACCCATGAATATATATGTATATATATATATATATATATATATATATATATATATATATATATATATATATAGTTTTTCTGTTTTTTTTTTGCAATAGACAATAAAAATAACGCAGTTCTCCGTAAAGGAGGGATGGTGGATGGAATATGTATATGCATATATATAAAATAATTGTCACACAACCTGGGTGACATGCCTTGCCTGCTCACCCAATTTTAGTGCACCTTAGTTATCCATACTGACCATCTAGTCTCGACACACCCATATATATATATATATATATATATATATATATATATATATATATATATATATATATATATGTATATATATAGATATTTTTTCTTTTTCTTGTGTTTTTTTTTCGCAATGGATATTAAAAATAAAGCAGTCCTCCGTAAAGGAGGGGTGGTGGAGGGAATATATATATACATATATATATAAAATAATTGTCACACAACCTGGGTGACATGCCTTGCCTGCTCACCCAATTTTAGTGCAACTTAGTTATCCATAATGACCAACTAGTCTCGATACACCCATATATATATATATATATATGTACATATATATAGTTTTTTTATTAGCAATAGAAAAGAAAAATAACGCAGTTCTCCGTAAAGGAGGGATGGTGGATGGAATATATATATATATATATATATATATATATATATATATATATACATTTATATAAAATAATTGTCACACAACCTGGGTGACATGCCTTGCCTGCTCACCCAATTTTAGTGCACTTTAGTTATCCATACTGATCATCTAGTCTCGACACACCCATATATATATATATATATATATATATATATATATATATATATATATATGTATATATATATAGATATTTTTTCTTTTTCTTGTGTTTTTTTTTCGCAATGGATATTAAAAATAAAGCAGTCCTCCGTAAAGGAGGGGTGGTGGAGGGAATATATATATACATATATATATAAAATAATTGTCACACAACCTGGGTGACATGCCTTGCCTGCTCACCCAATTTTAGTGCAACTTAGTTATCCATAATGACCAACTAGTCTCGATACACCCATATATATATATATATATATGTACATATATATAGTTTTTTTATTAGCAATAGAAAAGAAAAATAACGCAGTTCTCCGTAAAGGAGGGATGGTGGATGGAATATATATATATATATATATATATATATATATATATATATATATATATATATATATATATATATACATTTATATAAAATAATTGTCACACAACCTGGGTGACATGCCTTGCCTGCTCACCCAATTTTAGTGCACTTTAGTTATCCATACTGACCATCTAGTCTCGACACACCCATATATATATATATATATATATATTATATATATATATATATATATATATATATATATATATATATATATATATGTATATATATATAGATATTTTTTCTTTTTCTTGTGTTTTTTTTTCGCAATGGATATTAAAAATAAAGCAGTCCTCCGTAAAGGAGGGATGGTGGATGGAATATATATATAAAATAATTGTCACACAACCGGGGTGACATGCCTTGCCTGCTCACCCAATTTTAGTGCACCTTAGTTATTCATAATGACCATCTAGTCTCGATACACCCATAAATATATATGTATATATATATAGTTTTTTTATTAGCAATAGAAAAGAAAAATAACGCAGTTCTCCGTAAAGGAGGGATGGTGGATGGAATATATATATATATATATACATTTATATAAAATAATTGTCACACAACCTGGGTGACATGCCTTGCCTGCTCACCCAATTTTAGTGCACTTTAGTTATCCATAATGACCATCTAGTCTCGATACACCCATGAATATATATGTATATATATGTATATATATATATATATAGTTTTTCTGTTTTTTTTTTGCAATAGACAATAAAAATAACGCAGTTCTCCATAAAGGAGGGATGGTGGATGGAATATGTATATGCATATATATAAAATAATTGTCACACAACCTGGGTGACATGCCTTGCCTGCTCACCCAATTTTAGTGCACCTCAGTTATCCATACTGACCATCTAGTCTCGACACACCCATATATATATATATATATATATATATATATATATATATATATGTATATATATATATAGATATTTTTTCTTTTTCTTGTGTTTTTTTTTCGCAATGGATATTAAAAATAAAGCAGTCCTCCGTAAAGGAGGGGTGGTGGAGGGAATATATATATACATTTATATAAAATAATTGTCACACAACTGGGGTGACATGCCTTGCCTGCTCACCCAATTTTAGTGCACCTTAGTTATCCATAATGACCAACTAGTCTCGATACACCCATAAATATATATGTGTATATATATATATATATATAGTTTTTTTGTGTTTTTTTTTGCAATAGACAATAAAAATAACGCAGTTCTCCATAAAGGAGGGATAGTGGATGGAATATATATATACATATATATAAAATTATTGTCACACAACCTGGGTGACATGCCTTGCCTGCTCACCCAATTTTAGTGCACCTTAGTTATCCATACTGACCATCTAGTCTCGATACACCCATATATATATATATATATATATATATATATATGTACATATATATAGTTTTTTTATTAGCAATAGAAAAGAAAAATAACGCAGTTCTCCGTAAAGGAGGGATGGTGGATGGAATATATACATACATATATATAAAATAATTGTCACACAACCTGGGTGACATGCTTTGCCTGCTCACCCAATTTTAGTGCAACTTAGTTATCCATAATGACCAACTAGTCTCGATACACCCATAAATATATATGTATATATATATATATATATATATAGTTTTTTTATTTTTTTCGTAATGGACAATAAAAATAACGCAGTTCTCCGTAAAGGAGGGATGGTGGATGGAATATATATATACATATATACATTTATATAAAATAATTGTCACACAACCTGGGTGACATGCCTTGCCTGCTCACCCAGTTTTAGTGCACCTTAGTTATCCATACTGACCATCTAGTCTCGATACACCCATAAATATATATACTGAACAAAAATATAAACGCAACACTCTTGTTTCTGCTCCCATTTTTCATGAGATGGACTTAAAGACCTACAATTCATTCCAGATACACAATATTACCATTTCTCTCAAACATTTCTCACAAATCAGTCTAAATGTGTGATAGTGAGCACTTCTGCTTTGCTGAGATAATCCATCCCACCTCACAGGTGGTGCCACATCAAGATGCTGATCTGACATCATGGGTAGTGCACAGGTGTACCTTATACTGCCCACAATAAAAGGCCACCCTGGAATGTGCAGTTTTTTGCTTTATTGGGGGTCTGGGGACTCAGAACCGGTCAGTATCTGGTGTGACCACCATTTGCCTCATACAATGCAACACATCTTCTTCGCATAGAGTTTATCAGATTGTCAATTGTGGCCTGTGGAATGTTGGTCCACTCCTCTTCAATGGCTGTGCGAAGTTGTTGGATATTAGTGGGAACTGGTACACGCTGTCGTATACGCCGGTCAAGCACATCCCAAACATGCTCAACGGGTGACATGTCCGGTGAGTATGCTGGCCATGCAAGAACTGGGACATTTTCAGCTTCCAAGAACTGTGTACAGATCCTTGCAACATGGGGCCGTGCATCATCTGTCTGAGTGGCTGGTCTCAGACGATCTTGGAGGTGAACCTGCTGGATGTGGAGGTCCTGGGCTGGTGTGGTTACACGTGGTCTGCGGTTGTGAGGCCGGTTGGATGTACTGCCATATTCTCTGAAACGCCTTTGGAGACGGCTTATGGTTGAGAAATGAACATTCAATGCACGAGCAACAGATCTGGTTGACATTCCTGCTGTCAGCATGCCAATTGCACGCTCCCTCAATGCTTGTGGCATCTGTGGCATTTTGCTGTGAGACAAAACTGCACATTCCAGGGTGGCCTTTTATTGTGGGCAGTATAAGGTACACCTGTGCACTACCCATGATGTCAGATCAGCATCTTGATGTGGCACACCTGTGAGGTGGGATGGATTATCTCAGCAAAGCAGAAGTGCTCACTATCACACATTTAGACTGATTTGTGAGAAATGTTTGAGAGAAATGGTAATATTGTGTATCTGGAATGAATTGTAGATCTTTAAGTCCATCTCATGAAAAATGGGAGCAAAAACAAAAGTGTTGCGTTTATATTTTTGTTCAGTGTATGTATATGTATACATATAGTTTTTTTTGTGTTTGTGAAAACGGGTCTTTAATCGGGGAAACGGAGCGGGTAGAGCAGGACGGAACGCAGGCATTGACAAACTACAATGACGGACAGGGCAAACAGGTAAGACCAGGACTTAAAATAGGTCATGACTAATCAAAGTAATCGGGCAAAGCAGGAGACGATCAGGGAAGCACACGTGGGTAATCAGGGGGCGTGGCACACACGAGGAGCGGACAAGCCGGGCATATATGTATATCTATATAAAACCTCATTAATGAGGGACAGGGAACAGAACGGACAGACAGAACTGGCACAGGGGAAGGAGCCAGGACAAGACTTGACATAAGACAGGAAAGGCAGAGAAACAGATCAGAAAGGGGGACACGGAGGGAACAGGCAGGACAAAAGGACCGGGAGTGAACGAAGGGAACATCGGGGAAAGAGGAGCAGAAGCCAGAGGGACGAGGGACAAAGAGAGGAGGGACAGAGACAGGAGGAACAAAGCGAGGGGGAGCAGAGGCAGGAGGGACAAAGACGGGAGGCCAGGGAGAGAAGGAGGGGGAACCAAGAGGAGCCCGAGGGAGACCCAGCGGGCGACGGGAGGCAGCCGGAAGGGCTGCAGGCGGCCGGGAGGCCGGAGCCGGAGGGGCCGAGGAGACGGGGTGAGGGACAGACGCAGGGACGAAGGAGGGAGTCGGAGGGGAGACCAGGGAAGGGGACGAAGGAGCTGGAAGGGACCCTGGCGAGGGCAAGGAGAGAGGGGGAGCCGCAGCAGACGGCGACGTCCTCCGACACGCCAGAGCGGGAGGACCAGCAGGCGAATGAGGAGCCGCCGTCGGGGGGCCCGCAGGCAACCGATAAGACGCCGGAGGAGGGACCGAGGCAGGGCGACGAGGCCGCGGAGGGGGACCCGCAGACGACAGCCGACCCGGAGGGCCAGGACCCGCAGGTGCCGACCAAGCCCTAGCGCCGGCGAGGGAGGGCGAGCCAGGGGGCTGGGCGGGTGGGACCCCAGCCGTGCGTCTGTGTCCTCTCCCCTTATGGGACACAGACATAAGGACCTGCGGCCGGGGTCGGGCTCGTCGGGGTGAGGGTACCAGAGTCACAGGGGGAGAAGGGACTGGAGTGGGGCCAGGGACTGGAGCTGCAGGCTGCAGAGGGAGCGCCTGCCCGGGAGCTGCAGGCAGGGAAAGCGCCTCGGACGTGGGCGCGGTAGCTGCAGGCAGCGGAGACGGCTGCTCGGGCTCTGGGGCCGCAGGGGGCACTTATTTTATTATATAAAATAAGTGTCACACAACCGGGGTGACATGCCTTGCCTGCTTGTGGGATGAGGAAGACTCAGGGACTGGAAATGGGATTAAAACTGAAGATGTGCTCATTCCTTTGTTATTTACAAATTTTCCTTCCGTCAGACATGAGGAGTTTGCTGCTATATTTGGCACTAATAGAGATTCTGATGCTGCTATTTTTATTGTCTATTAGTTTGTTATTATTTACAAGTTCTGTTGTGTTTTTGCATTTTTCTCTTCTGGTTAATTAACTGCTGTCTGTTTGCTGTGAAGTATGAGTGTGGTGAGTAAGACTCAGGGACTGGAAGTGGGATTACAACTAAAGATAACATGCTTATTCCTTTTTGTATTGTTTACAAATTTCCTTCCGTCAAACATGAGGAGTTTGCTGCTATATTGTGCACTAACAGAGATTCTGATGCTGCTATTTTTATTGTTTATAAATGTGTTATTGTTTCCAAGTTGAGTATTCAATAAATGCTAAATTGAGAAATTTTGTGTATCGTTTGTTATTATTAGTGTGATATTTTACCATGCAAATAGAGGGGAAAACGTCCAATTATCGGCCAAAAAAAATCAGCAGCATATATCGGCCATCGCCTGACCCTTGACTTGAAAAACCCATATCGGTCGACCTCTAGTAACAGTACATTCTGTCCAATTCATCCATCGAGTTAAGTCACACACCCACTTGAGGGGGCACTCCGGCAGACGTGAGGATGGGGATGTTCTTTCCGCTATAACATCCACTGCAGAAGTACATCTCGCTCCTGTTCACAGGGCTTACTTCAATGATGAAGCAGGGCTGGTTGTCTGGACAAGAAGTTGTCCTGCTGCTGGGTCTCGGTGCCGTTTTTCCACCTAAGCTTGAAGGTGGAAATGTGTTCCAACTTGGTCCCTGGGACTGCAGCATAGCCAAACATCGCGAGCAGCGTCGGCCACACCCACCACCAGAACCATCACACCGTCCTATACACATAAAGAAGAACTAAAACATAGAGTGTTGTGACAATCTATGCGTTAATGTTTGGCAGCATAGGTGATTCATTAAAATTATACCGAAGAATGGAAAATGTGATATTTAGAATATTTTTTGCCATTTAGTAGCTAATTTAAGCACTTACCCAATGCCTCAATTTGTTTTAGGTCAGTAATGTCTGAGCCAAAAGAATGAATGTATGAATTTAATACAATTCACCCACTCCCACCCACACACAAATCTGAAATTCAATTTAAGACACTTCTTAAACATTAGTGCATTAACAAAAAAGGAAAATCTTAAGAGATTCAGTAGGATTTTCTATGTTAGACTTAAGCTAATAGTTCAATAGTTTTTACATATTTCAATATACCAATTTGACTTTAATGTTGAAACAGATGCTAAAACATGGAATAATTTCATAACTAGAGAAACATGTTATTCACAAACACTAGCAAAGGTAGCTTATAGTTAAGCTTACTTAAGTCAGCAAGTCAGGCTACAGTGTGTAAGAATAGTCGTAAACGATAATTTGTCTCAGTCTTACATGACAGAATAAGTAAACAGAAAATATAAAATGGCTGAAACAGCGTCATTAACGCCAGCTACAGTAGAGGCGCAGAAAAGGTGTCATGACTGAAGTATTCCCAAACTCTGGAAGACCGTATGCGAGCCTTTTTTGCCGCGTGTTTCTCCAGAGGCTCCGGAGCTCCGCTGGTTGAGACAGCCATGTTGGTTCATGTGCAGGGGGACGAGCGGCAAATTTCTTTTTTGCAGGGTGGTAGGTGATGTCTCATTAATATTTATGAGAGAAGTGCTACATGATTGGCCAGTGCATGCCAGTGCATGCCCAAAATGGTGCGGCACTGCATCCAAGCCTGCGGCACTCAGAGTCACAAATACAGTGGAAACCATTTGTAGTAATTACGTCTGTCTGGCTGATTTCCAACTAATTGATATTTGTATATTTATTACATGAATATAAGGTAATATAAGGTAATAGAAGAGGTATTTAATGGTTTTCCATCTGAGGAATTTGCAAAAAACTGCAGTGCATGATGGGTCGGACCTAAAGGCTGCCTTAACGTCCTCATCTGTATGACGACATACATCAAGACTAGGAAGGTGCATAATGTTCATGTCTGGTTGCGTTTGTTGGTCCAGAAAGTAATTCAATTTCGCCATGTAGGTTACGTTCTTAAAAACTGCTTGGATATAGCCCGATTATATGCTGTGGGCCTTTTAATTTCTTTGTTTACCAGGTAGGCTACCTTCTTTAAACTGCGTTTTGTTAGACTACATATTTAGGGAGGTCTTTATAAATTTATAGTAGTCTTCATAAATATGTGCATAGTTTAGCCTAACCCAGCCACTTAAGGGAGAAAGCCAGCTCAACTAGGTGTCGGTCCCAAGCCCGGATTAATGGGGAGGGTTGGCGTCAAGAAATAAAGAGACTGTATCTTCACTGCATGACTGATGTCAAAATGTGTGAAATATGTGGTTGTATTAATAAATGCATTAAAGTAGGTTAATGATTCTGTGCTGTCTAAATTGTATAGAAAATTTCTACGTATAGCCAAACAAATCTCCTCCTGTTTGAAAAGGCATAGAAAAAGCAATTTAGCCACTAAAACTTTACAGTTTTTGTGAGGGACAGTCGAATTCTCTCGTTTCTCTCGTCAAGTTTTTTTGTGATCCTGCACCTACACTTTGCCGGCCCCAGGAGGATGGGCTCCCCCTTTGAGTTTGGTCCCTCCCAAGGTTTCTTCCTTCTTGGGAGTTTTTCCATCCTATCGGCGCCTATGGCTTACTCACTGGGGGCTTTGGGTGGGCATGATATAAAGCAAAGCATTTTCCCTCCCAGTTTCCTCCTCTGGTCCACATTGCAGGACCATCAGCCATCAGAAACAGTCAGACGGTCTCCTTCAGCTTCTTTAGTGTCCTTGGAAGCCAAGGCAGTTTTAGGTCTGAGAAGAGGTTTATCAGAAGGACACATATTACGTCGTTTGTCCTGAAATGTAACATGGGGAGGAAAAGTTAAGCGGTTTAGTCAGATTGGAGTCGTTTATTCAGCAGTGGCAGCGCCAGTGACTTAATGCTACAGGTGCTATAGGGGAGTGAGATTATTTAGACCGGGTGCTTTAGCTTTTCAGCTTATGTAGATGGTGTATAGAAGCACACAGCACGATAAGCTACAGCATGGATAAAATAGGATAAAATATGAAATTCTAACGTCTAGCTCACAGAGCCTCTATGTGTACTTTGAAGAAAAAATACACTACAAGTATGCTGTAAAAACCGCAAAAATGTCTTACACAATATACAGATTTTACAGATAGTTAAAGAAAAAATGAAACCAATATTTTGGGGGTGCTGTGGGGGTACTATGGTCATTGGAGGAGGAGCTAGAGCCCCCCCCCCCAAGCTTTTCCTTGGTGCTGCCACTGTTGTTCAGATTAAAAGTAACATTGTCATTAATAAACAGTACTCTGATCAAATTTTTGCATGTACAAACACAATCAAAGTTTAACCACATGTTTAGACACAATTCACACACCTGTTACATTTCCATAATGCTAAGACTCTCTACACTTACTTCATCCACTTTCTTGTTTGGTACACAGTCATTTGATGGATGTGTAAGATCATTACCAGACCGTCTGCTGCAAACTCTACAGTTAATGAATGGCTGCAAAAACACACAGACACACAAAAACAGTATTTAAAGAGTGGTGGGCAATAAATACAGTGAGAGAAGGTGTAGTAAAGATATATCTAATGATTTAAGGCAGAGCTGCTGGAGTGCAGGGTTTAATGACACAGAACAATTTTAGAGGAAAGAGCTTCCAAAGCAGGGTCACCATAAGGCTATATTATACAAAGCAAGTTCATCTAAAAGTATGAACAACAAATCCCGTTTAACTGAACACTGCTCTGTATTAAAATACTGTCCTCCGATCAAGCTAAGTGGTCCTGTAGTTCACTATTTAAAGAGGTAAATTTAAAGGGTAATTCACACTGCACATCTACCCTGCTCTGACCAGGTTTAATTACTGGCTTTCTAATTAAAACAAGAGTTAAGTCCTGCCCTTTCACCACAAAACACCACACTGCCATTTAAGGCTGATTTCAACAATGAGTTTTAGTTAACCTGGCTCGATTGAGTTAACTCTGGGTATGTAAAACCCGCTTTGTAGTACAGCCCACAGGTCTTTAAATAAGGCCAGCTAGGGTTCATAGCTCGAAGCATAATCTACAGGTCACCCCTCAGATGATTAGCATTTGCTTCTGCCTGGTAATCCAGCCTTTAAGCCTGTAAACCTACTAAAATTTGAGAATAAGGTGAAGGAACTGGCTCTTTGAGGCCACCTATGTATTTGTTACTTTATTGTTGGCTAACTTTCCCCCGCAGGGCATCAAAAAAGTTAACATGAACCTAAATTAATTTGCTAACTGATATGTCCAATGCTCACAGTCACAGTGACTCTTTACTTACCCTCTTGTCCATGAAAATACAGTCAGCCCGATGGTCTGTTGCAGTTGACTTTGGACATTTTGTTGCTCTCAAGAGAATCTCAATGTCAATGTATTCACTGCTGATCTAAATCACATAAACACGTTATATACAAAATTGCCTACAACTGTTTTAAAGGCAATATAACAAACAATAATCACCCAAAAAATGGCAAACTGTCACAGACTTGACTGCAGCAGATTCAGAGAGAAACTGTGAGAAGGTAAAATTGACCAGGGCTGAGATATACAACCATCACTTTCATTGTGAAGAGACATTAAGCATCATATGCATTGAAATTAAAACATCAAAATCAATGTGATACTCATTAGTTCAGCTTGCAGATGATGAAAGTTTCACACTTTTGTAAACACTTTCTCAGCAGTTACCTTCGGACGGCCCTGGATGTTATAGAAATTCATGTGCTGACGGGTTCCTTGATGAGCATTTTCGACTGCGAGTTTAATGGCCGTCTTGTGAGTGCAGGGAGACTGTGGTAATCTTGCTGGGCCTCTGTGGAGATAAGCAGAGCTCCATAAGCCAAAACCAGAAGCAGCAGGCGGGTCATCTTCCTCTCAGCTTTGAAGGGAGAAGCAGGACTGAGGACACTGATCTGTGGTCCCCTTATCCAGCACGTCCAGGGGCGTGTCCTTCACTCGAAACAAACAGACCTTTGAACAACATTGGAAAACTCTTCAGGATGAATTGAGGCAGGTGGTCAAGTGGGTTTATTGTTATTTCAGCAATATACACAGTACACAGTGAAAGGAAACATTGTTCCTCCTGGACCACGGTGCAACACAAAGAAGAAAAACAGAAACAACACAAGATGACACAAGTGCGGGCAAGATAGAACTATACAGAGTGAAAGGAGCACAAACAGAGGGAGAAAGTGCAAGATAAACACAAGAGCAACAATACAATACTACAGGACAAGACAGCGCAGTCAAGAACACAGAGTGCAGCCAGAGCTAACCTGAATAGGGGCATCAAGGTTGCCAGGCAGGCAGAGAAACAGAAAATAGAGGTCTACTTCACATACAACAACCCACAGTGGGTGTGGCAGGGAATACAACACATTACAAACTTCAAAGGCAACAACACCGTCACTGTTAACAGCAACGCCCTTTTAGCAAAGGAGCTAAACAGCTTCTTTGCTCGTCTGGAGGAACACAGAGCAGACATAGCCACACTGCCCCCTCCCCCAATCTCCAGCACTCACAGACTCCCTCTGCAGGAACACCACGCGAGAAGGCACATTGCATCTCTAGGTGTGTGGAGTTTAAGACAAGGCAAGTGATGCTACGATAATATAATTCCTTGGTAAGACCCCACCTAGAATATTGTGTGCGGGTTTGGTTACCATACCTTAAGAAGGACATTGCTGCCTTGGAAAAGGTGCAACGTAGGGCAACGAGAATGATTCCTGGTCTTAGAGGAATGTCTAATGAGGAGAGGTTAGCTGAGCTGAATCTGTTTAGCCTCGAGCAAAGGAGACTAAGGGGGGACATAATCCAGGTGTTTAAGATTCTAACAGGTCTGGATGCTGTTCAGCCAAATGGCTATTTCAATGTTAGTTTAAATACCAGAACTCGTGGCCATAAGTGGAAATTAGCTGGAGAACATTTTAAAACGAATTTGATGAAGCATTTCTGTACACAGCGTGTAGTTAGAGTATGGAATAGTCTTCCTGTTATTGTAACACAAGCTAAAACCCTGGGTTCTTTTAAATCAGAGCTAGATAAGATTTTTGAGCTATTAGCTAAGTTCTCCTCAAAGGAGCTTGATGGGCCGAATGGCCTCCTCTCATTTGTAAATCTCTTTGGTTCTTATGAGTCAGCTTACAGAGATGAGGTCCAGAAACTGATAGGTTGGAGTTCAGCAAACAATTTGGCACTAAACAGCACAAAGACAAAGGAATCACTGACTTCAGGAAGGATGGAGGCGACACTGGCCTGCCTAGATGGATGGATGGATGTTTTTATTGACATTGTAAGTACAATGAGATTTAGTTTGGAACGCGCCAGCAGCTACACAGTATATTTACAATTATATAGATTGTGAGGCATAAAATAAGGTGTGAGTAATATAACATAACGACATAATATAAGTAATCATTAATTAATCATTACAGATGGTATGAGGTGTGAACCGCTAGGCTGCTATGGCATGTTTGGTATCAAACCGATGGAAAATCACTCCAGTTTCCAAATCTGGTCAGTGGTTACCACGAAAGTGAATATATCAAAAGTTACACCAGCCTAACGAAAATCATCAATACAAGGGAAATCACTCTGGTCATAAATCTCAAAAGGACTGATACAGACCCCCTTCCGAAAGCCCGCCAAATGGATGGTCAGCCATTGGTCCAGGAGTCGAATTCCTGGTCACTCCTATTCACGAACTTTACACTATAAAACCTGGCACCTCAGAACAAAGCCAGGAGAGGAGAAACAGAAGGGAGGAGAAAACAAAAGACCATCAGCACGAAGAGAGGCAGAGAACATCAGCCCAAGAGAAGAGAAGCCCACAAGAAGCCCTCCTGAAGCCTATCAGTGAAGACCCAGCTGGACAGAGAACTGCAACCAAGCCCAAGCTTCACCAGGAGAGGGAATCAGAGGGGCTCCACTCCAACAACCGCTGCAAACACCGCGCCTCCCTGAGTGCCATCACCCATCAGCTCATCAGCCTCCGCAACCAACTGCCAAGACCCCCCCCCCCCCACTCTGCAACCAAGTAAACAAACTTCCTTTCATTTATAACAACCTAAACTCCTATTCACCTGCTATATTACTTTAGGACAGTATTTCCACAAATTGCTTGCTTTGCAGAACAGTATTTTCCCTTTTAAGGTTACTCATTTTAAATCTGGTCATTGCATTTTCATGATTACATTGTTTGTGTCCACTCCGTTATTTCGTGTTTATTGTTTGTTAGGTGTAATGTCTGTCTTATGTTAGTTATAGGAATAAATGCATGTCTTTTACACAACTTCAGCCTCCGTTCATTGAGTGCTCACAAGAATCCCTGCCTGTGCGATCTACGCTCTGAAACCTCAAATTCGCCTGAAATATCGCGAGACTCTCTCTCATTGGCCGTGAGGGGAGCTTCGCTACCGATCGTTTACATTACCTGGTGACGCAGCTCGTTGGACAAGCCTTCTATTCTAACCCAGGTTATTACGTGATACTGGTTATTAATGAGTTCCATTTAAGTCACACATTAACAGACTCACGGTGTTTCGCAATTGAGTTTGAGCCGACCATTCAGCATAAAAATTGGTTAATAATCACAAGGCACAAGGTTTAAACTTATTCTGAGCACACAATTTAAACTTTTTATGACCGAACGTGCAGTGAAGAAGCGCTACTGTCAACTGGTTGCAAAAGTCGCACTCATGGCAATCTGAAGGCATTTAAGCGGGATCATATGGGCTTATTATAGTTATTTTTATTTCTATTATTAGTAGTTATATTATTTTGTTTTATTTTCGGTGATTTCATTGTAGTTCTTTCGTATTAAACTGCAGTAAACTTTAACCCTATGTCTGACGAGATTCTCAGATGTAGCGCTTTGTTTCCAGGTTCAATTCGGACGAGTGTCTCCGTTTCTATATATCCTGGGAGAGATCTCTCTATTAGCGAACGGGAATACTTGTTATGAGGTTCTAACCTAAATTATGTTGCGCTTGGACATAAGACCGATAGCTTAGTTACCTATCAGGATCATACTCGTATGTGTGTGCCTGCTTTAGACAAAGCAAGTTTAACACAACTTTGCGCTGTGAGCCAAGTGTGTGTCATTTAGAAATTGGGAGTCTCCTGTGCTTGAGACCCGCCGTGGTTAAGCACCATTTGCGACGAGATATAGTGCACTCACAATTTAAATCTGTCGCCGTAACGCGTGCGCCGTCTCGCTTCAGTAATTGTTTTAAGGGGTTTTATACTGTGCAAGGCACAGAAGAAGGCCACAAGCAGCATGCGCATGCATTAAATGTGTGTGTCACTCATCTAGCGTCGGCAACCGCCTAGCTATATCTTTGGTTACCTCTAGTGGTCAGGCATAGAACTACCACTCCATTTCGAAATTGCGCCTCTAGTGGCCAGGCATAGAACTACCACTCAATTTCGATATTGCGCCTCTAGTGGCCAGGCATAGAACTACCACTCCATTTTGATATTGCGCCCCCGGTGGTCAGGCATAGAACTACCACTCCATTTCGATATTGCGCCCCCGGTGGTCAGGCATAGAACTACCACTCCAGTTCGAAATTGCGCCTCTAGTGGTCAGGCATAGAACTACCACTCCATTTCGAAATCGCGCTTCTAGTGGTCAGGCATAGAACTACCACTCCATTTCGATATTGCGCCCCCGGTGGTCAGGCATAGAACTACCACTCCATTTCGAAATTGGGCTTCTAGTGGTCAGGCATAGAACTACCACTCAATTTTGAAATTGCGCTTCTAGTGGCAAGCCATAGAAGTACTACTCCATTTCGAAATCGCGCCTCTAGTGGTCAGGCATAGAACTACCACTCCATTTCGATATTGCGCCCCCGGTGGTCAGGCATAGAACTACCACTTCATTTCGAAATTGCGCTTCTAGTGGTCAGGCATAGAACTACCACTCAATTTTGAAATTGCGCTTCTAGTGACAAGCCATAGAACTACTACTCCATTTCGAAATCGCGCCTCTAGTGGTCAGGCATAGAACTACTATTCCATTTCGAAATCGTGCCTCTAGTGGTCAGGCATAGAACTACCACTCCATTTCGAAATTGCGCCTCTAGTGGCCCGGCATAGAACTACCACTCAATTTCGATATTGCGCCTCTAGTGGCCAGGCATAGAACTACCACTCCATTTTGATATTGCGCCCCCGGTGGTCAGGCATAGAACTACCACTCCATTTCGATATTGCGCCCCCGGTGGTCAGGCATAGAACTACCACTCCAGTTCGAAATTGCGCCTCTAGTGGTCAGGCATAGAACTACCACTCCATTTCGAAATCGCGCCTCTAGTGGTCAGGCATAGAACTACCACTCCATTTCGATATTGCGCCCCCGGTGGTCAGGCATAGAACTACCACTCCATTTCGAAATTGGGCTTCTAGTGGTCAGGCATAGAACTACCACTCAATTTTGAAATTGCGCTTCTAGTGGCAAGCCATAGAAGTACTACTCCATTTCGAAATCGCGCCTCTAGTGGTCAGGCATAGAACTACCACTCCATTTCGATATTGCGCCCCCGGTGGTCAGGCATAGAACTACCACTCCATTTCGAAATTGCGCTTCTAGTGGTCAGGCATAGAACTACCACTCAATTTTGAAATTGCGCTTCTAGTGACAAGCCATAGAACTACTACTCCATTTCGAAATCGCGCCTCTAGTGGTCAGGCATAGAACTACTATTCCATTTCGAAATCGTGCCTCTAGTGGTCAGGCATAGAACTACCACTCCATTTCGAAATTGCACCCCCGGTGGTCAGGCATAGAACTACCACTCCATTTCGATATTGCGCCCCCGGTGGTCAGGCATAGAAGTACCACTCCATTTCGATATTGCGCCCCCGGTGGTCAGGCATAGAACTACCACTCCAGTTCGAAATTGCGCCTCCAGTGGTCAGGCATAGAACTACCACTCCATTTCAAAATCGCGCCTCCAGTGGTCAGGCATAGAACTACAACTCCATTTCGATATTGCGCCCCCGGTGGTCAGGCATAGAACTACCACTCCATTTCGAAATTGCGCTTCTAGTGGTCAGGCATAGAACTACCACTCAATTTTGAAATTGCGCTTCTAGTGGCAAGCCATAGCAGTGCCACTCCATTGAAATTGCACCTCTAGTGGTCCGCCATAGTAGGTTAACAACATCTGAGTTGGGTCTCTGGTGGTCAACTGCGGTGATACAACACGCATAATTGGACACACAGGTTCTTGCCTGAAAGCAGGAATCAACTTCACAGACTAAATCAGTTTGATCACAATACATTAACATCCAATTAGGTTATTGTTGCATAACTAATTGATGTTTACAATTGAATAAGAAACACAATTCATTTGGTTTGATTCCCGTTTAACCTTTTTGATTTATTTTAGGTTTTATTTCACCTTATGCTTTCATTCATTCCATCTCCCCCAACAAGGGGACTTGCATAGAAGTTCAACCACTATTAACAACAGTAAACCAGTTACGTACACAATCCCATCAGGAAGTCGTTTGGATGTGATCAGTTGAGCCCTTCGGGTGCTGGGTGCTTACCATTCGCTCTCTGTTGGTTGAGCTTGTCTGTGGCTCTGCTGTCACTGCTTGTGATCGTACAGTTTGTCAGAACCGAAGGGGAGTTCTCAGCAATTGGATGCCCAAAAGCGTGTCAGCCCGGCTACACCCACTGACTCATTACGGGCAAGGCTGACAGGTACCTCAGGCGGTCATTACAACTTTTGAGCAGGACTTCGTTTAGGGTGAGTTCTGAGAACGGCCCTAGCTTGGACTCTCACTAGGGTGGGTGATACCTGAAGGCAATTTTGCCAGCCGATAAGCTCCACCTGGGTTGTCTCAGTTGTGCATACAGAATACGCCCTTCCAAGTTAACATTGCTGGGGATCGGGGGAGTGGAAGCCGGACTCAGGCTTGCTTGGCTGGGAGAATGATTCCTGGTCTTAGAGGAATGTTTAATGAGGAGAGGTTAGCTGAGCTGAATCTGTTTAGCCTCGAGCAAAGGAGACTAAGGGGGGACATAATCCAGGTGTTAAATCTGGTCATTGCATTACATTTTTTTTGTATCCACTCCTTTATTTCGTGTTTATTGTTTGTTAGGTGTAATGTCTGTCTTATGTTAGTTATATCCATCCATCCATTTTCCAAACTGCTTATCCTACTGGGTCGCGGGTGGTCCGGAACCTATCCCGGAATGTGGAATGGGCACGAGGCAGGGAACAATCCAGGATGGGGGGCAGCCCATCACAGGGCACACTCACACACAAATCGTGATTATATTATTGCACTATACTGTATAAATAAAAAGTAAACTTAATACCAGTTGTGGTAATAAAGTGCACAGAGAGTAAGAGAGAGTAGGGTTTCACATAAACGTATGTTCATTAGCATTTAGTATTCTGATGGCTTTGGGGTTAGAAGCTCTTATTAAATCTGGTTGTTCTGCAATGCATACTGCGGTAACGTTTACCAGAGGGCAGAAGTTCAAACATCTCATGTGCTAGGTGCGTGGGATCTTTTTTAAATATAATTATGCATATGTAGAACTAGGGATATGATCCTGTTAAGTATGATAGTTCTGTCTCATTATTGCAGGATCGACATCCATAGTAACTGTGGTGATCTATCCATTTGTGTGCATGTCTGTGTGTGTGTGTGCGAGCGGGTATACCTATCCTACCCCATAGCGTGATAAATACCTGTTTTTTTTTTCCCTTATGGGGACCACGAAACTGAAAACCAGGAAAACTCTATTTTATAAAAATCTGTGACTGCTGTGGAAAAACTAAAAATGCAAAACCTCTTTTATTTTGCTTGGTTACTTATGGTTATGGTTAGGGCAGGGTGGGGGTTAAGATTGTCATAGTTAGCGTTAGCATTTATCCAATAGAAGTCAATGAGCGGGCCCCATAAGGATAGGTATACCCTATGTGTGTGCATGTGTGTGTTTGTCCCATATTGCCTGGGCTTCAGGATACCTCATAACCCGGAACTTCATCAGAAGTAGTTAGAAAATGGATGAATGGATGGATGGATGGATGGATGGATGGATGGATGGACAGATCAATAAAAGTACAGAACATCCATTTTACAAAGAACCATCAACACTAAATGTATGCACTGGTCATGCTCCTGGAAATTAAACTTCTTTTCTGAAAAGCAGCATGTTCATAAATTAGCTGCTGTTATACCTTGGGGGAACAAATGCAGATGAAATTGTAAAACAAACTGCAGTGGCAAAACAGTTCTGGCTGCCTGTGCTGCCCTGCCTGCCCGCCCTCCTGCCCATTACGTCCTGCCTGTGCCACCCTCCTGCCTGCCCTCCTGCCTGTTTACGTCTTTCCTGTGTGCCCTGCTGCCAGTTATTCTGTATTTACATCCGGACTTAACTAATTGAACCATATAAACCATATAAATCAGGACTTTGTTAACGTGACTTCTGACCTGTGGAGGATGGGCTCCCCCTTTCACTCTGGTTCCTCCAAAGGTTTCTTACTATGACTGAGTTTATCCTTGCCAATGTCGCTTTCTAATTTTTCAGGCTAGATCTTGCTCACTGGGACAATTGGGCAGGGACAAAGTAAAGTGCTTTGAGACAATGTAAGGCTATGAAAATGTACTATACAAAATAAAGTGAATTGACTTGAGTAATGTGGCACAAAGCAACCCTTCTTTGCCACAGGAAATGTCTGGTGCAATTTCTTTTTTAATTGTACATGTCAATTGCATAATACCCTAAACTAATTCATTATTATTTCTATTATTATCATCATCATCAGTATTTCATTAGTATTCCATGGTATTTAGATTTTTCAGGAATCAGTGTGTGTACTGTATACTTTTTAATTTATTTGCACTATGTGTAGTGTCTCTGCAGCTGTATATACTTGCTGCATTATGCACAAGAACTTCCCTCAGGCATCAGTATAGTTAATCAAATGTAATATTTCTTGCTTGTTTATTAAGTTGTTTTAGGTATTTTGTGTGTTCCACTTAATTTAGTGTAATTAGTCCTAGTTGACTCAGGTTTAGTTAGATTTTTCCTTCTGTTGTTCCTCTGCATCATGCTACTGTCATAAAATTTCAATGTCTTACCTAACTTAAGAGTTTTGTGCATTGTGTTTTGGAGAGAAAGAAATCATTACTTTTTTTCTTTAGATTCATCCACTGATTCTATCACCTATGACACATTCCCCCTGAATATTTGTTTGTTTATTTATGTATTTGCTTGGGGGATGGAATTAACAAACAGAAATAACTGAATGAATCAGGGTAGTGAAAAACATTTATAAACTTATCATTTTGGTATTGGTACGATCCTGTTCTGGTTAGTTAGCCGAGGGAGTAAATCATCCGGAGTTTCATCTCTCAATCTCCTCCTACACCCACTCAGCATCACAGTATGGACTCCCCAATGCAACTGATCTGCACGTATTTGTACTCTGGGAGGAAATTGAAGCCCCCATAGGAAAAACTCAAAGCCTACAGACATATGCACAAAACCAGGGGACATGCTCAGTTCTGCAGGCCTGGAAGTGTGAGAGAAGGCTATTTATTGAGTTTCCCCTCTGCCCCTGGTAAAGATGAAACATGCACAAGTCATTAAACACACATATACTTACATGAAAGTCTGACTGATACTGGAGCTTCCAGTGCCCGTAAACCAGGTACTGGGGTACTCCATTTCCTTCTTGATAATTAGCGCCATTGAAAAAAAAACGGTGCCTTTCCTAATATTAACTGACTCTCAGACAAATGTACTGCTTGAAGACCCTGCCACTATTCGCATTTTCCAGCAGGAGTCACAAATCTTCATTGCATTCAGTTTATTCTCAGATGAGCTCATGCATGTTTCTATGTGCATCTTTACACTTAAACAAATACAGCTAACCTCTGTTGTTATATTCCATATATATTTGTCGTGACTGGCCTTTTTTCTCAAATGATGGATTTCTGAAACTAAAACTGACAGTATTCTAAAATATTTATATTGCCACATCATCGACACATGTTCTAATATGACATAGCATTCCCCTGGACCATAGTGCGACTTAGAGACAAGATATAACATGCCCTTCACGGTAAAACACTAGATAGGTGCAACACTTAATGTCAACGTTGTCAATGTCAATGTTGACTTAATGTCAACGTTAAATTCATGGATTCGCAAATTAAGTAACACGGTTACAGTACAAAAACGAGCAGAGCTGTGTATGGCATGACTATCTCGCGGCGGCGACAAAATATGCTTATCCTTCTAATTATTCAGAAGAAAATATATTTGCAAGCACAGCCGTTCACGGCTTCCGTACAAAAAGCTGTCACTACGCTACAGGAAGAATACACGACCAATATAGGATTTACACAAGTCTGCTTCTTTTGTTTTATTTAGTAACAACTTTCACAAAAATTGACAGCAATACTGCTAAAAGTGCAGATCTGTTGCCAAATTAAATAAACAAAGAAATTAATCATAAAAATATTCAAAGTATATACAGCCAGGGGCGCCGCTAGCAATTTTGGGCCCTATGACAAAATATGAGGTTGGGCCCCCCTATCACACCCATTCAGATCTCTGGGGGCCCCTAAAGGGCGTGGGCCCTTAGAATTGTCCCAACTTTCCCCCCCTTAGCGGCGCCCCTGTATACAGCTAACCATTTCCAATCGAAAAGTACATACAAGTCTCCAATATAAGTTATACAATGGAGCGCAGATAAAACTTTTAAATAGTAATTAACCAAACTATATAAAGAATACAAGTTTGAATACAGGTAATTTGTATAAATTTTACTGTGTTCAGACTGAAAAATCAGCACCAGCCTTACACACATTGCAGTTCTGCTTTTTTCTTCTTTTAGCATAATTACCCGTTTCACGTTCACGAGGCAGAAGATCCCTGCAAATGTGAAAATTCACAAGTAACAGGCACCATTAACCTCAAGCCATAACAGTCTGCTAGCCTGAACAATAGCAAAGTCTATGTATTACCAATTATTACGCAGGTTGTCACTTTATCAAATCATGACTGTTACTAAGAAGTGGGAGTGAAACGCGTGTCACGAGATCTCGCGATATTACAACATGACGAGATTTCTCGTTGGAGCGAAAAGCCGTTTCACGAATGCGCTGCAAATGAGCTGCTGTAAATATGTCGGCATCTGACTAAATTACTATAGTAGATACCCCAGACACTTTTGAATCTTTTGTGTGTCAGCATTTCGGGTGCCCGGCGGAAAATATAAATGGCGAAAGGGAGACAGACAAAACACGAACCATCTGTAAGGACTGTAGAAAGCTAATGCCGCACACAGCGGCTAATGCTACTACTAACTACTATGCAAAGCACCATCATAGCTCTTTATTTAAATTCACTGCACCGGTGAAGAAAACATTTTTAAAAAAATGTTATGTTTATTATTGGGTGCTTTCCACTTCATGCACCCACATACAGCGCTAGCTTAAAGCAATGCATTCTGGTCCTGACGCAATGCATCATGGTTATATTTTTTATCGCCCGTTGCATTACGTCACCATGTCACATGGTACCAAAACTCCGCGAGAGCAAGACACATCAGGCAGCACCTCTTAGCAGGCTGCACAGGCTGGATCCGCCTCCATTACGACACAACTTTGCCCTTATTGGCTTAAGATTTTAGTTACATACATGACGTTTGTATATCTGCTATTTCTCCCGAGAAGCAGGTAAAGCGGTAACTGCTTTTCAATTAATTTACTTGGTAAAATTAAATTTAAATAAATGATATGAATATTGTAATAGTACTCGTGAGCTTTGTTTGTTGTTAGTTACTGTAATGTTGCGCTGCTTTATTTGTTTAATCGTCTTGTCTGTGAAGACATTCAAGTTAATCAAATAAGAACTGCACTGTACACTGTACATGACCATAAAAACTTTGAATCCTTGAAATAAATGTTTTTGATCTTTTCCTTGGCAGTTATCTTTTTACACAGGGCCTCTATGTACACAATAGTTATTTTTTTCACGACTAACAGTATGGATCAGGAGTTGGTTATTGTAAAAGAAGTAATGTGCATGCAGGTGATATTTGTATAGATTTATATTTACCCCTAGGTGATAAGTTTGACAGTCATTTCTTTTACCGTTTGGCCTCTCGGTTGAACATAATAGTGGCGCGAGCAGCTCCACTTGGTTTTTTAAAAATACTCAGCCATGAACTTTTGGTGAACTCAGGTGAATCCCTTCCTTCAGTAGTAAACCTTGGTAGTTTCAGCCGTTTACACATTGTCTCACTAAAAGGTTGATAATATATTTGTCCTTTTACATAGTGATAAAATATACGCGATAAAAATGTGAATATTCATAGATTCAGGACTAACAAAGTAGCTAACAGAAACTCAGACTAACAAAAGGTGCAAATACATACTCAGTTGGTTCCATTGTGTTGATTACATTATAATGTTTACATTGTAATGATTATATCATGGATATTTGGCATACTTTTTATAAAATCGTAATTCTTATATTCTGCGTTATATAGTGCTAAATAATATTCCATAGATGGATGGACTTTATTAATCCCCGTGGGGAAATTGTGTTTTTTATGTCTCCCTCAACTTACTCTTTGTGGAGTAAGTTGTCCGCGAAGTGCAGCTACCTGTTGGGGCGCCCAGGGAGCTGGGGGTTAAGGGCCTTGCTCAAGGACCCACAGACGTGCTGAGGCTGGGTTAGTTTCAACTGGTGACCTCATTACAGGCACAAGGACTGACCCCTGCCCCCCAACTGTGTATGAGTAGCATTTATGCTGTTTCTTGAGTGTGAGCTAGTACATAAACCAGCTAGTGCTCACCATTGCAAAAATACTCTAGCTTTCTGTCATACACATTTTTTTATTTTCTTACATTGTCCGTTTTTGTTCATAGTCTGTAATATTCTGAATAACGACAATGTAGAGGAAAAACAGATTAAATTCTCCTTGTTTGTAATTTCCCCATGTAATCCACTGCCTTGTGGTAAGAGGTGCAAAAGTCAGACGCGTTGAATGATGAGGATACGATATTGAGTTTAGTTCTTGAGAGGATTTATTCATATGATATTTTAACACACAGTACTTTGAACTGGTTTGTTTGGCGCAAAAGGGCCGATATGCAGACACCATCACACATGGCAAATACGGTCAATGACTGTTTCACTTTGCACCTTCAGCCCTGAGCCGCGTAATCTCAGCACCTTTAATAACAACCATTGCTGCCTCCTACAGGTGGGAATACACTTAGACAATAGTAAATATCACTAAGGCAGGCAAGTACCTCTCGTTTCAAGTGTTGCAATACTATATAACATTATATTATAAACAATAAATACGAATAAATAAAAACATTAAACAAATAAACATAATCAATAATATTCATGAATAATTATGCTTAATATACAAATAAAAGAATAGCTCCTGCAGATGATTTCAGATAACTACTGGAACAATGAGTTCTGGAGGGGAGCAAGCTCTGTTACATGCTATAGAAATGTTGATCTGATTCCTTTCATTATCAGATTGTTACCACTGTTAAAAACCACAGATATTGTATTCTGATTGTATGCATTTCCTTATTAGGGCATGTCAGTTACTTCTGTTAAAAAATCCGTTTATTCTGACGTCGTAAATTTCCTGATCAGAGTTTACCCTCTTTAAAGTGATGGAGGTCCACTTGTGCGAAAGATACATCGATATGCATATGAGATTTCGTTTGTGCCAAAAATATGTAAATAGCACACAGTCCATGTCGACTGAGCATGTGACAAAGAATTTTTCTGTGACAATTCTATTTTGTCAATGAGTTTGTCTGTGGAGCCCCTGAAGGGACCTAATGGTGTCCGCTAATTAGATACCCAGAAATAAACTGTGTGGCTCCTGCCCAAGCATTGCTGCCCAAACAGCAGCTTCCTCCTTATGCCACCGAGGGAGGAGTAGCCAGTGGTTCCCCTGCCCCTTCCCCTCTCCCCCCTGCAGACGAGGATCATAACCATTCAGCACCCGACTCTACCTCCTTCTCGGTGAAGAAGTGCCGTGGCGAAACACTCAGGCAGCAGGACGAGGTAGCAGAAATTCTTGCCCCTATGTTGGTATGTCCAAATCCTCAAGGGGGAGATAAGGTTTGCTCATCTGACACTGTAGATGAAGGAGTTGAACATAAGAACATAAGAACTATACAAACGAGACGAGGCCATTCGGCCCATCAAGCTCGCTTGGGGAGAACTAAACTAATAGCTCAGAGTCGTTAAAATCTTATCTAGCTCTGATTTAAAGGAACCCAAGGATTCAGCTTGCACTACATTATCAGGAAGACTATTCCATACTCTACACGCTGCGTAAAGAAGTGCTTCCTTAAATCCAGCTTGAAATGTTCTCCCGCTAATTTCCACCTATGGCCACGAGTTCGTGTATTTAAACTAATGCTGAAGTAACTATTTGGTTGAACAGCATCCAAACCTGTTAGAATCTTATATACCTGGATCATGTCCCCCCTCAATCTCCTTTGCTTGAGACTGAACAGATTTAGCTCAAGTAACCGTTCCTCGTATGACATTCCTCTAAGACCAGGAATCATTTTTGTGGCCCTACGCTGCACCTTTTCTAAGGCCACAATGTCCTTTTTAAGATATGGTGACCAAACCTGCACACAATATTCTAGGTGAGGTCTCACCAAGGAATTGTATAATCTTAGCATTACCTCCCTTGACTTAAACTCCACACACCTGGAGATATACCCCAACATCCTATTGGCCTTTTTTATTGCTTCCCCACACTGGCGAGAATGGGACATGGAAGCATCAACATACACACCAAGGTCTTTCTCATGATCAGCTACCTTTATTTCAGTGACACCCATGAAATACCTGTACTTTATATTTCTGCTCCCTAGATGGAGTACCTTATATTTATCGACGTTAAATTTCATCTGCCAGGTATCGGCCCAGTCACTAATTAAATCAAGATCCCGCTGTAGCTGCTGAGCCACTAATTCAGTATCTGCTACACCACCCACCTTGGTGTCATCTGCAAATTTCACCAGTTTACTGTATATATTGGTATCCATATCATTTATGTAAATTAGGAACAATAGTGGTCCTAAAATCGAACCCTGCGGTACCCCACTATGAACGCAAGCCCACTGTGAGTTGAAGGACATTGCCAGTGACCTGCTGGACCCCAGGCAGAACAGGCCTCACCATGCGACAGCCCTTCAGAGACTGGTCCTCCTGCGCATGGACTGGGGCATGATGCATCAGTTTAAACAGGAGCCTGGTAAATCCTGCGAGTGCTACACCAAGCGACTGATGGCAGCATTCTCCAACTACAGTGGGATGGACTCCACAACGGACCGAGAGTGTATGTGATGTAAAATACACTAAGATAGGTAAAAACTCTTTTGTGGACTAAGTAAAACAAACATTTTATGTTCTAGTTTTCTTAAAACTACTGAAACAAATAATTGGCTACACTGCAGTTCCGCTGTTTTGTTTGGCACCCCTGCATGTCGTGCATTGTGTGGAAAAAACCTGAAGGCTGAGGAATGTTACGTAACACAGCTAGAATGTAAAAACTCTCTCTGGTGTAATTCACTGCATAAAACCAATGGTGTTAAGTGTGATGTCTTCTTCATAACACTCCCTGATGTTTGTGTCCGTGACCATGAGATAGGGTGGGCTGCTTTTCTTCCTTCCTTTGACTAGTATTCCTCCTAAATTGTTCATCTGTATTTGCTGCATTGGTACTTGATGTGCGTGTGCCTTGTGTCACGATCGCCATTTAACGGGAGCGGCGGACGGGCAGGAAACAGGCAAGGCAGGCAGGATACGGGGATTTATTAGGAACACGGGGTGCAGGAAACATCTCACGCAGACGGACTTCAATGACGGACACTGAACTCTAGTAAGACATGAACTCAAATAGACAGGACTGATTGAAAATAATCGGACACAGCTGGGTACGATCAGGGAAGCACACGTGGATAATCAGGGGGCGTGGCACACACGGTGGTCAGACTGTCCGGGACCTCCTCGGGGACTAGGGCAGGAAAGTCTGGAGCTGGGTCAGGGACAGGAGTGGGGCCAGGAACAAGAGCCCCAGGGGGCACAGTCATTTGAGGCGGAGGGAGCGCCTCGGGCGTGGGCTCTGGGGCCGCAGGGGGCAGCGGAGGCGGCTGCTCAGGAGCTACGGGCAAAGCAGGCGGCGGCTGCTCGGGCTCTGGGGCCGCAGGGGGCAGCGGAGGCGGCTGCTCGGGCTGCGCAGGAGCTATGGGCGACGAAGGCAACTGCTCAGACGCTGTAGCAGGAACCCAGGACTTTATGCTCAGCCCACTGCTGTTAACTCCGATGACTCACAACTGAGCAGCAATACACATTTCGAATTCCATCATCAACATCAGGCAGATGACAAGACTGTTGTGGGTCTCATCAATAAAAACGGTGACTCAGCATACAAAGAGGAAGTGTGATGACTATCGGACTGCTGCAGAGCCAACAACCTGTCTCTGAATGTTGACCAAAGAGATGGTTGTTGACGTTAGAAGAACACAAAACACAGAGTGACCACTCTCTGCTGCACATCGATGGCTCATCTGTGGAGATCGTAGAGAGTACCAGATTCCTTGTTGTCCATCTGGCGGAGAATCTCACCAGGTCCTTCAACATCAGCTCCATAGTAAGGAAAGCACAGCAGCACCTCTACTCTCCACGGAAGCTCAGAAAAGCCCATCTCCCATTCTCACACTCTATTGGGGAACTGTTGAAAGCACCCTGAGCAGCTGCATCACGGTCTGCTTTGAGAACTGTGTCGCCTCAGATCACAAGTCCCTACAACAGATAGTGATGACAGGTGAGAAAATCATTGGGAGTATCGTGTTAGAGAAATATGTACTTTTTTTATCATCATTTTGCTAGACGCTTAGAAACAACACCCTGCCGCAGCTTGATCTTAATTGAGCAATAACACGTCTCAAGAACTGTCGCTTGAATATTTCCACCCCATATATGGTGACAAACAATGTTCAATGTCAGTTGCATATCCTGTTTGTGTACCTCAATAAAAGACACTGCGAGGGGAGTTACTCTTTCGAAGTTGGCTGAGTTCGACTGAGAGGCTGACACCTCGAGGTCAGGACCGGGCTTCCCTTTGTAAGGAAAAGTGGTAAAAATGTCCCAAGGTTCTTGGTTGATCATTTGAATGCAGACAATGTTAGGAATTTATGATCATGGGGGAAGCCAGGGAGAGAATGGGGGTTCCAGTTGGCACCACTATGGTGATAAGGATAAGATAAGGTGATAAGAATTGAATTACAATGATCATAAAAGTCTCCACCCTGTCCTGTCCCGTCCCTGTCTCAGGATCCTCACACTCCAGGGGGTCACTCTTTATATGTAAATTCACTCACAACACCTACACACAACACCTTGGTGGGGAGGGCCTTTTTGGGTATAAAGGGGGGTGAAGAACTGTCTTCAATTTGTATCTGAGCTGCCTTTCAGTACCCGGTGTGTCTCTACACTGTATTACATTGTATTATTTTTGCTGTTCAATAAACCATCATTTTGCTGAAACTGCGGAGACTCTGCAAGTGGATTCCCTACACCTTGCAGCAAGTAAAACGTCATCACAGCTGTCTGCGTTGTTCTGTGTTCAGAGACTGGTTTGTTTCCAGCGCATCTTCAGAAGAAGATAACCCTAACATATCTCTCCCCTCCATCACAGATATTCACACCACACACTGCATCCGCAAAGCCACCACCATTGTGGATGACCCCACCCACCCCTCACATTATCGTTTCACCCTCCTGCCTTCTGGAAATAGGTCCCGGAGCATTCGGGCCTTTACAGCCAGACTCAAACAGCTTTATCCCCCATGCCGTCAGACTACTGAACTCTCAGGGACTAATCTGATACCACACACACATACACTCATTAACACACTTTATTATTTAACTACTATTTTTTATCTTATTGTCGCCATGTTTACAGTTACTTTTATTTATTTTTATTGCTACCTCATTGGACAACCAAACTGCGCCTTCTCAGTACTGGGTTTACTGTGCTGTTTGTGCTCGTTGGTGTCAGTTGTCCTCTCTTTTTGCACTGTCCTGCAATGTTTGCACAGTTTTTGCTCATTATGCACCATACAGTATGTTGCTAGGTTGGTATGTGTTAGTCTTCTGTTAATTTAAGTAGCACCTTGGTCCGAGGGAAACAGTTTCTTTTGTAACTGTACTATACTCAACTGTGTAAAGTTAAAAATAACATTAAAGACCTACTTGACTTTTACTGAACAGGTGCTAAAGTGAAATTACTTGCTTCTGGGAAAGAACTCCAGCTGAAATTCTGTACAACAATTATGGGAGACATATGGGAAGGACGCGGTGTCAGACCTGCCCCAGTGGGACGAATGTGGTTTTCCTAGTAACAGCAGCTTCAGTCCCAATCAGATAAGCCAGATGCGTCTGAAATTAGAGGAACGGGATCAGACTGGTTGCTCAGGGACTAATGTGGTAGAACTAAAACAGAGACAAATTGGACGGTGTTTCAATTGTGGGAAAATGAGACAAAGCAGGCAGAGGAGATGCGGGTGGCAAAGAAGCATGAGATAAGGAATGCAGAGAATGTGGATGAGGGTGAGACTCCTGTGAAAACTGTGTATTGAAAATTAGGGCCATAGTATTGTCATCCATCCTGTCAGGGTATGGAAATACACTGAGGGTAAATGGCCTAATGCAGGAAGTGTCTTAATCCTATAACATCCAGCTGATTCAGGCTGTGGGGGACAGTGTAGTACTGCACTCTTCTGGCTGGGACCTTGAATAAATGAATGAATGTTACATTTATACAGCCCTTTTCTAAGATACACAAAGAGCTTTACAGAAGCACTGGGGAGCCACTTCAACCCAAACGTGAGGCAGCAGGAGAGGGGGCCCAGGCAGAGAGAACAGCCAACAAGACGGGTGCTTCCACAGACAGGACGGGGGCCCCGGCAGACCAACGCTGACGACTCCTGGGACCAAGTCAACAGAGCAGCTGTCGTCATTGTGACTCACCCTCATACATCCATCCATTGTCTAAACCGCTTATGCTACTGGGTCGCGGGGGGTCCAGAGCCTATCCTGGCAGGATCTGTGCACGAGGCAGGGAACAACCCAGGACGGGGGGGCAGCTCATTGCAAGGCACATTCACACACCATTCACACACACATGCACTCCTACGGCCAATTTAGCAAGAGAGAACATGCAAACTCCCCACACATGTGACCCAGGCGGAGACTCGAACCTGAGTCCCAGTGGTGGGAGGTAACAGTGCTAATCACTGCACCACCAAGCAGCCCCACCCTCATACATGATTTCTGATTCTTGATTTTAATCCCCTTTTCTGTTTTTGGCAACATATAAAGTGCTGTGAATGTCACTGTCAGATTGTCATATCATCCTCCAGTTGTCCCTTGTCACCCTGGATGCACATTGAGTGTTTGCTAAATATTTTATCTTGTAGTGTTCCTGATTTTTTCCTGTGTTTTAATTTGCAATTCTCAAATTTCATGACTGGCATCCGTGGGGACGATTAATTAAACCTGTTAACTCTGCACTTCAATTTCAAACTGTTGGTAACATGTGTACATATTTTTGTCTGATCTTTTCACCACCAGGTGGCGATATAGCAACTCCAGAGTTATTGATGGCTAGAACAAAAAAAACACAGTAACACAGAGGTGTAGCTAAAAATTCTGGGCCCCTGACAGAATGTCACCTTGCGCCCTCTGTCGAATTTTACATTCTGTGAAAGAGATTTGTTGAGCCATCTTCCAATGTAATCCAATCCAGCTCTTTATTTGAAAAGCACTTTAAACAACCTTATGGACCAAAGTGCTGCACAAAGGAATAAATAAAAACATTCACACACTTAAAAACGAAGTAAAAGAAATTTAATAAAAACCAAAACATTCAATGTGAGTAAAAGGCCATTAATAAAAATTTAAAAAAATCAATTAATTAATAAAGAAAAGGCTAAGATTAAAATAAGATTTACTATTAAAATTAACATCTCACAATGTGTCAAAGGTGAAGGAGAAGAGATTAGAAGAGATTTAAAAACGGACAGAGGGGATTCCTCTCTAATGTGAAAAGGCAAGTCATTCCACATTTTAGGAGCTGCGACTGCAAAGGCTCGATCCCCTCTAAGCTCACGCTGAGTCTTAGGAACCGTCAGGAACAGCTGATCAGCTGACCTGAGAGAGCGGGTGGGGGTGTAAGGGTGAAGCAGCTCACAGAGGTCAGATGGAGCAAGACCACTGAGGGCTTTAAAAGCAAATAACAGAATTTTAAAATGAATCCTAAAATGTACGGGCAGCCAGTGGAGTGAGGCTAAAATGGGGGAGACATGCTCATATTTCCATGTGCGGCAGCATTTTGAACCTTCTGGAGGTGAACAATAGTGGAGCCTCTAACCCCAACATAGAGGGCGTTACAGTGGTCCAAACTAGTAGTGACAAAAGAGTGGATTACTGTCTCAAAGTGCTGCCTAGAAAGAATTGGCTTTATTTTGGCCAACTGCCTCAATTGTAAAAAGCTTGACTTGACAACTAACCTTATCTGAGTGTCAAACTTAAGGTTGGGTGTCGACTTTATGTGTGTGATGTGTGATGACTGGTTTACAATATTGTTCCAAGGAACCTAAAATTACAGTGGAGGTCAGAGGAGTGGAGTTACCAAAAACCAACACTTCTGTCCATTACCTCCCCACTTCCTTGTTAGTTACAATATTTGTTCTGCATTACTGTACTGCTTTGAGCCTTTTGATATTAAGGTGAATAACACAGGTGAAAAATTAAGGTGAAAAAAGAGACAGATGCATTGACAGCAGTCGTGGGGCCACACTTTGGACTGGAGTGTAAGAGCAAAGGAAACTGAATCCACTATGTTCTGTCCTGTAAATTTTTATTAAACACCACATGACACACATACGAGTCCTGTTTTAACTTTCAGGGCTGATGGTCTGCAGCCTGGCTTGTGTTCTACAGTGCAGCGCAGGTGCAGTCACTGTGCTGAGCCCGGCGTTATATATTAATGACGCAGCCTTTCACACTGACCAGTGGAGAAATAACCTTGAAAATGACTGTGCTCTTTGTGGTTCTCCTTTTTTCTTACCACCAAGCAAGAGACTAAACATATTTTCTACTTATCAGTTATCAGAAATCAGAATGTCATGCAGTAATCAGAGGTTAGACAGCAAGAATGACTTTTGTATTTTTATCTTTTGTCAATCTTTTATCCAGCGACTACTAATTCTCATCGGGGTCTGGAGAGGGTGGGACCTGTCCCAGGAAGCACAGAGCACAGGCCTGCATGGGATGCCATTCCACACAAGCAAAAACAAATTAAGATGGTCAGATTTGCCTCACTGTGTGATTTTGACTGAAAGATGAACTAAGCACAGTCTTGTGTGTATAAAAATGCGTAGATTCATTTAACTTTAACAATGAGATTCAGCAACATGACCTTATAGTGTTAATGATCGGTATCTTACTGGTATTAACTGAATTATGCAAAATTCTACATTATTCTATATTATTGCACCCAAATTGTTCATACTGACTACATGTAATTACTGACATCCTGGACATACTGCTTTTTAGTTTGAATTTAAAATGTTAGTAGACAAATTCATGCTGTCAATAACATCTCACTTGCTCACCCACTTTTAGATAAAAATACCCTTTGTGGTTTTTCTAGTGAAGCAGTTGGGCCTGAGCTGAGGACCCTGATGGTTGTGTGGTTTTCGCTCACTGAGAAGAGAGGACACAAACACCCTGCTCTCAGTCGGTCAGTCTTCCTGTAAAATGCAGAGGTGAGACTGCTAGTGGAAAATTACTGACTGCAGCGTCAACAACACATATAACAGCAGCACAAACAAATTGTTCCACAAATGCAGGACATCTGTATGCTTACAGCACACATCAGACACGCTGACCCTCAGCACTGAGCTCCTCCAGGCTCTGTGCTCTCCCTCTTCTCTTCAATTTCTACACAAATCACTGCTGCTCCAGTGAAGATCCTGAATTTTGCAGGTGATACTACTGTGTTTTGCCATCATAACTGAAGGTGATGAGTCTGCCTACAGACTGGAAGTCGTACAGCTGACCATCCAGTTCTGAACTCACATTATCCCAAATGTCCACATGCTTAGACTCCTCTCATCATCAGGGAGGAGCGTCCCTTGGCACTGTAGAGTAGATGGATGAGAGCAGGCTGATAACAAGGCTGTCATCAATTTTATGTGACACCTCTCACCCCCCCAGCAGACTATGGAGGCCCGTAAGGCAGCTCCTTCAGTAAGAGACTCAGACACCCGGCGTGTGACAGAACGTACCGCAGGTCATTGGGCCCCACAGCAGTCAGGCTTTATAATCTGCACTCTGCTCATTGAACTTTTCCCCTGTTCACTGTCTTCTGATACAGTTTCTATCTGCTGCTGATCTGCAATATTGTTCCTCCTTATTCACTGATGTGCAGTGTTGCATTGAGCCAGTGCATTATGCCCTGTGTGGCCAGCTTCCTTTGGGAGGCTAATATCTGGCACATGAGCAATAATGTTACATGCAATAGGATTGTGTATAAGTAAGGATTGTGTATAAGTTAATTTTAATATTCCTATAATATTCCTCTGTATGTAATATATTCTTATTTTTTGTTTCTATTATTACCCTATATTTATATATACATCCATTTTCTTTTACATTCATAATGAGTTGTTTGTTGTTTTGTGCCCCACTGCTCTTGTAACAAGCCTCAGTCTTGACTCTCCCTTTTAAGGTCTTGGCCTTAAATCACACTCGATATAGGTGGTGTCGTCCCCATCACCCTGACCAGGATACATGCTGTAAGATTAATGGATGGTGTTTATCTGTGTGATGAAAAAGAATGTGAATAAAACAAAAATGTACCATTATAAATGGGAGCCCTAGGATGTGTGGTGGTTAGAGATGTGGACTGATGAGAATTTTGCTTTTCTAAAGTTCTGTTGTGAAAAACTGTACATTCCGTTCCATGTACAGTAGTGATATGTAGCAATCATGTGCTCCAGTCAAATGTCCAGCTGCATGAATAATAATGGTGGCTTGTTTGGATAAAATAACTTAGGCTGAATACTTGAAAGCGTGACCTGGGTGTGAGGTAGAGAGGAAACAGGGTCTTACAAGAAGCAGATATTGTTCTGTCTGTGTGGTTTTTACTCTTTGCAAAGTGAGTCCAGCACAGTGCAGTCAGTGGGTCAGTCTTCCTGAGCTGCATCTACCAGTGGAAACATCTGCAGCACTGCAGAAAGCACTCAGCAAGACAAACAAACCCAAACAGCTTACAGCTGTATGTCACTTTTGGACAGAGGTGGACAAAGTACACAACTTCACTACTTGAGTTAAGTATAGATACTCCTCGTCAATAATACTCAAAGTTTTTCAGTTAATTTTTACTTCAGTTAAAGTACTGGAGTATTTGCATCTAAAAATACTTAAGTATTCAAAAGTACATTATGTTTTAAATGCAAGACATTTTTCAGAACCTAATGACTCCTGAACACCCCACTGAATACACTGACTGGCTTGTACATCTTGTAGAATAAAAAGCTTGTGGAATATTGATACAATGACTATAGAAACACAACTGACATAACAAAAGTACAGCCATTGTCATTTTCATCTTATTAACACCCCCCACCCCACTCACACAAAAGAGCATGGTAGTGTTCTTACAGAGCCGTAGCAGTGTGTGTGTGTGCATGTGTGCATGTGTGTTTGTGTGTGTGTGTGTCTATGTGTGTGTGTGTTTGTGTGTCTGTGTATGTTGTGTGTGTGTCTATGTGTGTGTATGTTTGTGAGCCAAGTAACAAGACAGGGAGCAAGAAACAAAACTCCTCTTTCTTAATATCCACATCGTTATTAACGACACAGGTATATATACAGGTACATATACAGGTACATGTATATACTCAAAAATACATCCAGAACACACAATTAAATGAAAAACGTAATTAAGAACACTTGAAATTTTCATTCAGTTTCTTTTCATCTGTTTTAATATAATCGATCAGTCCCTGTGCGTTTGCCCCAAACCATTCAGCATGGTACACAAGGGAGACAAGTAAGCATGTGTGACATCAAAGAACTGATTGCAGCAACTCAGCCTTTCCACAACATTAAAGCCGCTTATTCCCCCCCATGCCATGAAGAAATAATCTCTGTGGCTCCCCTCTCCCTCCCCCTCAGCCCCCAGTCTGGCTTGAACATTTGCACTTCCAGTAAAAATGCGCCCCAAACACACTGACACCAAACTCAGCACCGGTGCTCCGTAAAATCCCGTGATTCAGTCTCAGAAGCAACTGGCTCCCCTGCCCTCCTCTGAACATTATTAAAGCTACACCCTGAACACTCTGTGTGACTGACATGAATGAGAAGCATCTTTATTCATAATCTCTGTAGCGGAGGTCAGAATACAGAGTGTCATTATTCCCGGCTTTCTTCTGTCTCCTGGGTTTTGGCTTCTTAAGGTCAGGGCAGCGTAATTCAGTGTGGTCCTCGTCATGGCACTGTGGAGACCAAAGATGGCAGAATTGGATGGATCAAATCGGTTTGCTATTACCTATTTTCACAAATAGCACTTAAAATGCTGATCCCAGGATGGAAATCAGTCTGAGTTCATTTGTTTTTACTGACGATTTGTAATTTGAAATATTTATTACATACTTGCTTGCGTGACCATTTCCACTTTTGATATATCACTGTTCTTTTCATCTGTTTAAAATATATAACACATCAATATATTATTTAATTTCGCACGGTATCATACCGTGGTCAGATAACATTCCGAATTTTCAAGCAATCAACATCCTTTTTGTCTCAAAAATGAAAGTAAAAATGACTTCTGTCAATTTAAGTGTGCATGTTTGGATACGTGTCATTTGTTCTCATATATCATATATAATAAAATTGCTATAAAGGAGATCTTGGTAATAAAAGTTATTGATATGCAACTTATTGCAACATGTATATTTCAATAGATTTTGCAAAATATGAAAGATATAATACAAAATGTAAATCTTACAGTACAAAAAGGTTTATATAAATAAGGTGAGATTTAATAATGGATTTTAAAACTGTATTACCTGCAAGAGTGGTTTTAATATGAAAATGTTATCTATCATAAAACAATTTTATATTTCTATAATTTGTTAAAATCTACATTTTGTCCTTCTGAGTGCATAAAGCCGGGCAGCGTACCTGCACAGTGTGTACAGGTCAGTTTACATCTTATACAAATGAGAGCAACGTTCAGAATAATGCTGCAAGAATAAAACTCATCAGCAAGCCAGAGTGAAGAGGATCCAGCAGCTTCTGAAAGCCTGTAACAAAGAGATAGATTTCAGCATAATGATATAGAGACACATTTCCCATTTTGCTTACATTACATTAGTAAAGATCAAATCGATAACACATTACAGCAGTTGTTTTTGTAATAGTCCCATTTTTAACATGAACTTCTAGTATTTTGCATTTTAACAATTTATATTAATATTTGAAATAATTATTAAATTAGGCTCCGGACCCCCCGCGACCCAATAGGATAAGCGGTTTGGAAATGGATGGATGGATGGATATTTATATTTGAAATAATTATTAAATTAGGCTCCGGACCCCCGCGACCCAATAGGATAAGCGGTTTGGAAAAGGATGGATGGATGGATAATTATTAAATTAACATCTGTGTAATTTAATTTAAGCACTTAAATTAGAAAATTCATTACATTAAAAAAAGAAATAAATGTCTTAATAGCAGAATAAGCTAAATAAAACTTTGAAGCAGATATACTCTCCACACTGGGTGCTACCATCTATATCCAGCTGTGTGCCGTTCCCAAACAGCAATCTCCCCACACTGGGTGTTACCATCTATATCCAGCTATGTGCCGTTCCCAAACAGCATCTCCCCACACATGGCCACAGCGCAGTAGTAAGTCCCAGCATCGGAGAGGCTGAGGTTCCCCTTGGGGAGGCTGTAGACGCAGCTCCGTGTAGGAGATCCAGCCTCAGGGGCTCTTCTCACACTCATCACTGCTGTTTCCATGGCTGTAAATGACTTCCAGGATTCTCCTGATCCATGTCTGAACCAGTAAACACTGTGTTCTCACTGCACAGCTCCCAGTCTCTATCGTACACTGCAGGCTCACAGAGTCTCCTGGCTGCAATGTGTCAGACACAGGCTGCTGTACCACAGTCCTGCTGTTGGAGTCTTTACCTGAAAAGCAAAATAGTCATGATGACAGCCCTTTGAGAATAACAATGGAAAATACAGATCCTCAAAAATTGTTCTTACAGATTTTTGGGAACTGAATCGATGTTCTTCTAGCCATCCAAGAAATCAGTAACTTCTTGGAGAACAGCTGACATTCTTCTCTCTTTTTATTGTATTACTGCTTATTAGTATATATCAGGTAACACTATACATTAACTGCACCTACATAATACCTAAATAAAAATTATATGATAATAACAACATTATAATCATATAATGTCTTGTATTAATGTATGAAGGTAGATGAATATAATTAATTTCAATTCAAAGAAATGAAGTGTGTAAAGTGTACTTTATATTTTCATGATTTTCGTGACTTTACATTTGGTTTATGTTGCCCCTTTTCCACAGGAAGGTATTTATTGTTTTTGCATATTTAGCTCTTGATGTTTTTTGGTATTTTTGAGCATTTTGCTGTAGTACCTGCATAATTTAATTCAAGAGCCGAAGAGCTGTTTGCCCATTACTAGTTTGTCTATCTTTTAACATTAAAGAAAAAGTATACATAGTAAAAGGAATTACTTGGTTTCGTAGTTCCTCCTATTTATTTTCTTATGCACACAAAAGTAAGTTTTTCCGTTCAACCATAGCACTACAGCGAAAAGCAAAACGTCATGGCAAATACAATTATGCTTTATTCCAATACACATTGCTAATTTTTCATTATTATTACATTTATTCAGCATAATATCTTCAAAGGTTTCATGATTTAATTTGCAATCTTCTGGCCCTGAAATCTTTTCCTGCTACACTGAAGACTCTCTCAGCGTGTGCAGAGAAAGCTGCAGCCAAAGGGTTGGCATCCTCTGATAAACATGGTTGGTTCAGGTATCGGTGACATTATGTGAACCTTTCATGGCAGGAATAGGGACTAGTTTGACTTTTGATGCAGGAAAAGTGTTTGGGACGTTTCTTAGGTTAGAAACTGCCGTCACTGCAGCCAACACTGACTTTTAAGGAGAGACACTCAGCTCTTCCTATGAGCAGATCCACCATGGTGCACAAAAATGACAGTATAATTATTATTTTAGGTGACACTTCAAATGTTGCATTATTTCATTCTTTACAAAACGACATTTTTATAACAATGATGTATAACAATGTTAATGTGTTTATGTATAATTCATATTTAAATTAAAGTTCATATTTTAGTTAAAAGCTACACCTACAGTACGTATATGAACTTGAATTTGAATCCAAACCCTTTTTCGTTCTTCTTCTTTAAATTCAAATATAAATTTCAATGCCACAACCTGTTTTTCAACCACAATTCAAATGTAATTCAGATTAACAAAATGAACTGAAATTCAAGTTCATATATGTATTCAAAATCCTGAATTTTAGGATACGTATTTGAGAATTTCATTCTCAAATCAGTTCTGAATGGTGCACATCCCTAGTTCATATGTTAAATCATGCATTTTTTTTTTCAGAGTGAATACACACTGACTGCTCAGATAAATAACGTCAAAAATAATTTTCTTTTGTTGCTTAAGATTTTTGCACAGTCCTATACTGTATATAACAACTCAAACATTTTTTTATGTTATTTGTTTTAAAGAGGCTGCAATGTGTAACATTAACATCTGTATAAAGAGAAGGTTAGGCTTTTGGCTGACAGCAAGCAAAATGCAACAAATTGTATAATAATAATAATAATAATAATAATGAATGATTTTTGTTTGATGTTTAGAAAAAACATTTATGGAACAAAGCAGACAATAAGGTATCTTTGCTAATTTTATATTGACAAACAACTAAACTGTCAAATTATTTTGCAGGGAATAATCTTACTGACATTATAATAAAGCAAATATGAAAATAGTTGGAATCTCATTTACCTGTGATTATGACAAAGGTTCCATTCCCGAAGGTGACCTCATGAAGAAACACAGCAGCACAATAATACACTGCAGAATCTGACGGCTCCACGTTAGAAATAGTGAGGTTAAAAACTCCCCTCTGCATTCAGTAAGGAGTAACGTTTTATGCTTTTATATTCCTTGTAAAATTCACCAGGTACGTAGAGAAGTGCTTTCGCCATGGGCTGGGGCTTCCGACCAACAGCTTGCTTAAACAAAGTAACAAAAGTTGTTTTCTCCTTGACAGAAGCATGTCAGGGTCACACTGTCTCCAAGCTGAACCCTCATCAGGTGACTGGGCTGAACAACATCTGTAGTCAGTGCAGTGTCTGCAAAAACAGAAAAACAAAAAAAATCATAATCAAATAAGACATATAATAGTAATCTAAATAACTATAACTATGATGCAGAGTTAAATGGCCAAATTCCACTGATCACATCATACAGATAAATGAAAATATTAAAATCCCAAAATAATTTATATTATAGGGCCTTACTAATGAAAATGAGAAGACCAAAGAGTCTGAACATTTTTGTGCTTCCACTGTTTAGAATAAACTGCTCTGCTGCTAAGTGAGAGATCATGGTCGTGGTCGGGATGAAAGGGCAGGAAACAGAGAGGAAACAGAGAGACACACATCAGGCTGATCTGATTGGCTGTTCACATGGGAACTTAAGTAACAGTGAAAAAGCATTTTAATGTGCACTTACATGACGTTTATTAATTTACTCCTTAACATCCAGTTAAAATGAGAACAATTAGATAAACAGGAGCAGATACTGAGCATATAAAGTTCTTTGTACAGAGTGCTGAGATACTGTGGGGAGAGCATTTGCTAATCATCTCTCTCAGACAAGCTCAGCACAGTATGAGTCTGTTATCTATCTGATATTAGACAGTCTCTCATACAGTAATAATAATTGATACTTTATTGGTCCCTGTGGAGAAATTGTCTTAACTTCTCTCTCAACTTGCTCTCTTTTTTTAGAGTAAACAGAGTAAGTTGTCTGCGAAGGGCAGCCACCCATAGTGATGCCCAGTGAGCTGGGGGTTAAGGGCCTCGCTCAAGGACGCAGAGATGTGCTGTGGCTGGGTTTGAACCAGCGACCATCTTATTACAAGCACACAGGCATTAGATCTTCTAATCACACTTAAAAGGCAGATTAAATGTTCTTTCCACCATGCAAACAGAATGTAAATTGTAGCTTTACTGCTTAGATTTACATTCACACATTTGCATTTAAAACAAGCATTTTAAGTGATGTACATGAGAGTAATGGTGAATCAGTTTATTTGCCACTCTACACAATACATTGGCGCCCATTATAAGTAACTGTACAGTGACATTGCAGTTCCTCAGTTGCTTTGATGCATTTCTGGAATCACCCTTAACATCTGCAAAACTGTAAGTGCATTTCCAAAACAATTCGTGCAAACAGCACCACACAGATGGACTGTCTACAAAAAAAGTCATAGAGGCCACCAGCAGCCCGAATACCACACCGTAAGGCCGTATGTTAGGATGCTCTCTATGGCAGAGCGGTAGGAGGCCACCAGCAGCCCGCATACCAGACCGTAAGGCAGCATGTTAGGATGCTCTCTATGGCAGAGCAGTTGAAGGTCCCGATCAAGAAATCCAACAAGTTTCCCCAATAAGCCAGTAACCCCGCTTCATAGAACAGGCCACAGGACTGGTTTTGGTGAGATAGTCCGAGTAGTAGGTAGAAATCAGGATGGAGACTGAGTGTGGGTCTAACAGGTGAGCAGATGTAGGACAGAATGTAGAGCCCTCTGGTGGAGTGCCTGTGCATGACTGAATGTATGGTTTGGGTCTGATGGTCTGAATAGTTGGTAGAAATAGGCACCTTCCTACCTGATGTGGTAGGTCTAGATAAGGGGTCACCAACATGGTGCCCCAAGGATGCCCCCAATGACCACATGAGTTGCCCGTGGACCTGTTCTATAAAATAGCACAACTCACCAGCGAACATCATCTAAAATTTTATTTTGTCCTGTTTCTAATCTATCACATTTGCATTTATATAGATTTGAAATTGAATATAAAAAAGCATTTAAAACATGTTTATCATGCATGAAGTTTAGACATGTTTAGGAGGGCGTTTAAAACTGATATCAAACTTCGTATGGCTCAGTACCCGTGAAGTAGCTCTCCGTTTTAAAAGGTTGGTGACCCCTGGTCTAGATCTTGCAAGTTTGTTTGTACTGGCTGTGTGAACATACTGTAGCACTGTTAAGAATATGCAACACAGCCTGAGTTGGGGATCTGCTGTATGCATCAGTAATATAATGCTTTGTCCTTTTCTAGGCTGTTCATTAAGACATAAAGCCTGAAAGTTTTCTGAATGGCATTAATGAAATTGAGCACTGCCCCCCACCTGCTGGCCAATTATTAAAACATTGAAATCGCTGTCTGCACAGGCTGACGTGTCATTTAAGTCTGATAATTTTCTATGAGTCAAACGGCAAGAAAATGACAAGAAGTTAAAAACATGGAGTTAGATGAAGGAGAAAAGATTACAAATTTGAAGATTATGAATCAGGACATGTCAGCTAAGTCAGCCAAGGTGGGTCTTAACATATGGACGGAAGTATGAGCGCTAAACTTAAACGGGTTCACTTGTAACCGCTGCCACCAAATTTCGTTAAATTGCTGGGGAGGTCCAGATACATGAGACAGGAATAGAAGGATTATTCTTTATTAATATACAGACGAGGGTTACAACCCTCCCTAGGGCAATAGAAGGGGATACCTGCCACGGGACATTCTAAAACGCTTAATGTGAAAATGCGTAACGCAACTTAATGTATTAAAACAGTCACCACAAATCACCAAATTTCTCGCGAATGTATCTGGCCATAAAGACTTACCTGACAAGAAATCAAAACCGAAATGCTAGGAATATGGACTTTAAGCCTTTTCTTTATGGGCGTCAATGGAGGGGAAAACGCTTGACGTAAGATGAAGTCCATATTCCTAGCATTTCGGTTTTGATTTCTTCCCTGGCATGGGTGACGGGTACACCACGTTCCCAAAGCCACGTTAGCCTCGAGCGAACTGCCCGGAGAAAACCGCTCACACCAGCGCTGCAACCCGATCTCCTCCCTTTTAAACACACATTTCTATGGCGTTAAATTAGTGCCAAAAGTCGTGCGCATAAAAACAGAAAATCCATGCTCTCTACGCGCTCGCGATTGCACAGCACTCACTCACTCGCTCGCCGTTAAATTAGGGCCAAAAGTCGAACCACGCGCGTCGCGTGTGCTCGAGTGCTGAAAACCCATCCCCTCTACGCGCTCGCGTCTGCACAGCACTCGCTCGCTTCGAATTTCCCGCTTCGTCTTACCGTATATAAAAGAATGGGGCCAATGTACGGTAAATTGCATTGTGAATAAAATTTCTTAATACAACATCACAAAGCCAATTTAATAAATTCAAATCCTGGGAAGAACGCTCCTCAGATATTAGTTCTCGGGTTAGTGTTAGCAGACTATAGGCGAAACACCTTAAGTGCTATCTGTTAATGTTTATTAAATTAGCATTAAAATGGAGAGGTTTATAATATCTTTTGTCCTTGTAGCTGCTAAATACACTCATTATTAAAGCCATAAAGTTGTCTGCCTACTACATTGGAATCTCCACTGAGTAAGTGTTTTTGATGGATTTTATTTAACTTTATTATACTCTGGTCCTTAGATCTAATGTCATACTTCTTCACTTATATTGTTTGTGAAAAGGTTTACCACGGTCAAACAGAGCAGCCACTACATCATCATACATGAACAAGCACCTCACAAAACAAAAACATTTCATTTTCATAATTAAAACTTTTGAATGGTAGGCCTAGTGTGTGGATCAGAGACAAGATCTTGACACCTCATTAACTATAATTTGTTCTGTGAACAGCTCAGATACCACCTTCTCGAAAGTCTTCTGCATAAAATAGAAATAGGATTCAGCGCGACTCCACTAAATTTGGATTACCTGGAGTTCCTTTGTCATCAGGAGCTGTATCTTCTGCAGGCCCTGTCTAATCACATTGAAGTACCTCCTGCTATCACCCTGGCTTTGCAAGAGCTCTTTGACCTTGTGAGGGCACATCTGGAACGTCCAGCCCCATGTGTCACACAGGAAGTCGCTGCCACCAATAGACGACCCAAGATTTTGATTGAAGAACAATGTTTGAAAGAAATGCTCCCATACTCAACTTCCTGTGCCTTGCATAGCCACACTGATGGGTGTTTCAAGAAGAACAATCTTAAGAAGAATAAAAGAGTATGAGCTCTGTGTTAGGGAACTTGACAATTTGGTTTCTTCTGTCAAGAATGATCTACCAAATGCAGGCTACAGGATAGTCAATGCAGGCTGCAGTCAATGGGCTACAGGGTCGGTGGAGAAGAGTTGCAGCCTCCATGCATAGGGTTGATTCCATGCGCATCATATAAAGGTTGTCAAGTCTTGGCTGTGTTGTACGCAGAATGTACCAGGGCCTTTGTCCTCTAGTACACGTGGACACAAACCACAAGTTGATCCGGTTTGTATTACCAGCAAATTTATTTGGAGTAAACCCTGGGTGGATTGGTGTGAGGTGGTGGTGGGCTTTGGAGAAGATTTCCTGCCGATCAACACTAGCAACTTATATCTATCTGTCATGGAGGTCTCGGGACTCACAGATATTCAGAGACATGTGGATAGTTTTACCAGTGGTTTTCAGCAGAAATAGTTATTACTACAAATTGTCACCCCCCCCCCCCGCCCCCCACAGAAACTGGATCTGGCTATAGTGGGAAAATCTTTTTTTTTTTTTTATTTGTGAGAACTTGAAAGCAAAACAAAACTTGGAAAAAATATATGCTCATTCACCAATTTTCTAATCTGGGGTCTAAAGTGGTCAGGCTTGCAAGTGTATTTGGTTATTTGTCTATCCTAGCCTGTTGCAGTGTATATTTCCTGTATATTTTGCATGTAAAAAATGTTGTTTGTTATGTCAGTGCTTAATATTATCATGTAGTCTTCATGAACTTTCTTCATCTTGGCCAGGGACTGCATTTGAAAAGTAGCCACTTGACTAAAATTGGCACATTTTCAGAAATGCCAGCAACAATACTGATAATGAACACCCCTCTAACTGACTCTCAGTTGGTTTAGAAAAAAGACTTTTAAGAGAAAAGAAAGCCTTCCTTTGGTTTTGCATTTTTCTCTTTTTTTGTTGGCTGTGCACAATATATTAGAAGAATACCTTACAATTATATTAGTTAAGAAATAACAGATTGCGTATATACAATATTAAGGTGATGACAACAACCCTCACTGTCTCTAGGTGCTGCTTCAGACAGGGCATTCTGCAGCAGGGACACCACCCGTCGTGCAGCATCCAGCAAATCTCCCTATCACAACAGCCCACATAACAGAATAACATTAGTGTATGATTCAGTAGGGCTAGTCCAGGTCTGGAAAGTAGTTGGGCCAGATTTTTAAACCAAGAAATTTAGCTGGGCAGACATTTTCAGCGGCCCAGTAAGCAACAGGTATGGCATTTTAAACAAACACAAATCAAGGTACATTATTTTAAAAAACTACAACTGAACAGAATCTGAGAGCAATATTTTTTTTCACTCTGAAATGAGAAAAATATTTTGGTCGTATCTGACCTAGACGCATCCCAAAGAAAAAAAATGCCTATTAGATGGTAAACAGACATAAAGAAAAAGGGAAAAATCGTCTATAATCATCATCCGCTTATACTGTGGTGATCCATTTCACCCCACACAGGCATGATCACCATTAGCGGTTTCCACATTATTGTCGAGGTGACTATTCACTTTACCTCTGCTTTCTCCGACATCTTCCTGATTCTGCCGCCAACAAGGGGCTCATAGGGTGGAGACTGAGGGTGTTAAACAGACCAATCTTTTGTCACTGAATGCAACAAATAATTGTATTTATCTGTCAAAAGTCCAGCACCAGGAAAAGCAACAGAGTGACAGTAGAAACTGTAATAATAATGGAAGTGCGCCGCCCTACAGGGAAGGAGGAGTGATGGGAGTCCCGGTGGTGGCTAAGCGCGCGTGGGGAGAGGCGTCGTACTGTGAGGCTTCATGAACTTCCGATGGGGCAGTGCTGTCATACAGCGGGGAGCCTGAGAGGGGCACTGTGGCCGGGTGCGAGAGCCCTGGGTAATGAGTTGTAGAGCTGCGCAGTGTCACGATCGGGTACAAGCAGGCAGGCGATCGTGCGGGCAAGGCGTGCAAGGAGCAAGCGGAC